>NC_092366.1:1419948-1712512 GCF_030848805.1 Temnothorax longispinosus | reverse complement strand
AAAGCAAGTCGTTCATACATACCTCCGCCTCGACGTCTCGAGTGAGCGATTCGTCGCGACACGTTCATTCCGATAAACACCTCATACACTCGTAAATTGTTTTACTTACACGGCACACGGCACACGGCACACGGCGCGCGGTACTCGATCGCGTAGCGATTATTCCCGCGGCCCGCGAAACGAGGAAGCAGGAATGCCAATCACCGAAACGAGCGCGTTCCGAAAACAGCACGAAGCACGGTGACGTCAGTGACGAGCGCGCGCGGAGCACAAAACTTCCTACCTGCAGTGCGAAATTCCTCGGAAGAATGATAACTGAGTCACTCACGCAGGTAACACTACTCCGAGCGTTGACGGAAACAAGTGACAAGTCCGCTCATCGCCAGAAACAACGTCGAAAACGCGCCGATCTTCGAGGAGCTTTCGAGTTCAACGGTCGCGCCGCTAGTACGGGTTGATACGGACTGCGCAGGTGCCTACACTGCCTACTACGTCACCGTCACCGTATCGATCCGCCGCGCCGGCGGCGCGGAGCGGCGCATGACGTCACGGCCTACCCCTCCTGTGCTCATGCAGGGGCACCAACATCGATTACACTCGCGCCAAAAATACAATTTTGACGTTGACAAAGAAAGTCACGTAGAAGAGATTATCTTTAAATCTTAAAATTCTTTCCTAAGTTTCTACTTTCATAAATCTCTATAATGACATTAAATTGTATAATACGTATTTTATAATCATCAGGCAAGTATGTACACGTATAACAGCGTGATTATCTACTAGACAATAAGGTAGGCGATTAGTTTTATACAATTTACAAAAGCTTTATTTTGCTCAGGAAGATATGTACAAGTCTTTGGCAATTTGTATTCCTTAGGATTGCTTATCCTTCAATTTTTGGCGACTCAGTTTGCCTCTCACTGTTCTATCATTGGTAGAACGTGCGTTTTCCCGCAGATACATGTGATAGTACAATATCCAGCAATAAGTTACACCAATGGCACAATATACAGAGGTAAATGCTAATGGTAGGAATGGCAGTTTGTCGCCAAGTAACAATTTATGCAGCACCACTTCGTAGATTGTAACTAACGGTAGCGGTATTACGTACAGCCATTCGTGTAATCGTAACAGAGGCCCGCCGTGCTGATTAGTCAGGATTAAAATCGACGAAAGCATGTATGTCAGCAACAACACTAATTTCAGTGAAGACAAATTATCGGGATACAGCAGAGGTAAAAGAGCAGTCTGTCCAGCAGTGCTTAAAATAATGAATATGCGTGCGTCTTCTGCATATATCGTCGCGAGGACGCTAAAAATTATTATAAAATCATATTACTTTTAAGCTCCAAATAAATACGTGTTTCGTAAGATAATAAAACGTTCGTGTGTTTAGTACTCACCACAAAGGGATAATCGCGGTTAGTATGGCTTTCTCGTGCACATGCCAGCCAAACATGAATGAACTTAATGCACACAGTACGATGCACCTAACAAAATGCTTCGAGTTCATGTAGGACTTTTTACATAGCAGACACCATAATGCAGGCTAAAATATATTATATTAGTCATTTAATCCGTGTACATATATAAAGACTATAATAATATAAACAGTAAAATATATTTGATACAAAATATAATTAAGTCACTTATGTGTTACATGAATAGACTTACGAGCATTGTTACGAAAGTCAGAATAAACGTAACGATAGGAGTTGGAGTGGGTAATATAAGAAAATTTTGCTCTTGCACTAGGCCACCCGTCATTACTGCAGATTTAACATCCTCCAACCATCCTAAGCGTTTCCAAATCACAGACAGCACTTTCTCTGCGCCGATATATAGAGCCCAACCATTTGCAGCCCAGTACGAATGTACCAGACCTCTTTTAAACGGAAATAAACGGGAAATTACCTGATAAAAAAAATGTTAAATTAAAAAGAAGAGAGAAAATGTAATTTGCAAGTTATATAAATATTACCTGCGATAGTTGAGTTCTGAATGGGCCGAAGGATACTGCTAGAACGGTCAAAACGATAAGTCCAAGACTAAATAACCGTTTAAAGAACTTTTTACTGTCCCAACAATATGATTTTAATAGCCAGACAATGTATGCTGGTGCCACATATACATATAGATGTTTCAAGTTGAGTAAAACAGCAAACCACATAGCGCCTTGCAATACTGACACCTGAAAACAAGCCGCTTTTTACTACAAGTAAGTTTCAAAGTATATTACAGGAGTTACCTGCTTGCCAATCTTCGAGACGTTTGCCGTTGAGAGCAACAGAATGCCAAGTAGAAAACCATTGTACTGGAAATGTATATGATCAACTATCAGCAGTCCTATGTTGCATAATGATAAAAATATGAAAACTATGTGGCTGTTTAAAGATTTGCAAAATGTCCTACCCATTCTATAAAAAAAAAAAAAACACTTGGATTTAGATTTCATATTGCATAAAATTCTCTAAAATGTTTACTTTTTTTTCTACAAAGGTATGCTTTTTTCATGGAAGATTTATTTAATTATGTGAACCATAAATTTTGTAGATATACTTACTCTCTTACTCCATAAGCAAGTATCAGATCAGCGACTATAACGGTGCCTCTCTGGAAATATACCGTGGCTGGTGAGGCATAATTCAAATTCTCCACTTTAAGCATCTCTGGATCGAAAAACGCAGCCGCTTGGCTAAGGCAGTACTCAAACCACGCAAACAGAGGTGGATAGTCAAGAGTCCAGGGAGATCGGGCGTTAATGTACCATTCTCTAACAGGTAAACTGTATGTGATGGCTAGCCAATTGCGGTGTACCTCAAAATCAGTGGAGCGACTGCAAAAAAGAAATCCAGAAAATATATATAAATCTCCAATATAAGTAAACAATCTTGGCACAAACTTTAGCTAGCAAAGAGATTATTCAGAGAGCTCGCTTACTAAGTAGGAATTAGGAGGATCTTAATACAGGTGACCAAAAGGAAAGTCTTCAACAGTATACTATCCGCTCTCCAAAGAACGGAGGCTGAAGAGGAGGATTTTCCATCCCGGTACACTTGAGTTTCTGTCAAAATGTCTTTCCCGTCAACGGACATGTTAATCCAACTTGCACCTTGCTATTTATTAACGTCAACTATATCTCGATAAGCTTCGACGCATTCCGCAATTACGATAGCGGCCTCGGGGAACAGACATTCGGCGAAAATATCGCCGGCGCGATATCGCGTGCGATTGCGATGACGCGCAGCGAGGTTAGGACACGCGTGGCGCGCGACGACTTATAGGTTATGTTCGCCAGAGGAGCGGACTCGCGGTGTGCTCGCGGACGGAACTGTTGAGCTATGTTCGTTCCTGGATTGCCGCCGGCTTTACGAAAGGCCGTGAATCTCTCTCGGAGCTTAAGTCGGTGTCGCGTGGCACGTGACACTTGGAAGTCCGGTCAGTGTCGAGCGTTCAGCAGGAGGCTGCCGGGGGAGTTCCTCGGCAGCGACGGCACCAAGAAGCCGCGGCCGAAGACGGAGCCGGTGCCGAAGATCACGCTCGTGTCGCCGGACAACTCGATCACCGTGACCGTGCTGGAGGAGGCCCAGCGTCTGGCGAAACGGCGCGATCTCACCCTCGTCAAGGTGAACGATCTCGACGGTAAGACGCAGCGGGCGGTCTACAAGCTGGTGAGCAGTACCGGCATCCTCGAGAAGACCGAGACCGAGATCGAGGAGGAGACCAAGAGCGCCGACAGGACCGCGCAAAAATCGGGCAAGGGCGCTAAGCTGTTTTACATATCGGCGAAAATTACCGAGCACGACCTACAGACGAAAACGAAGAATGCGGTGAAGTTATTGAGTAAGGGGCGCAAAGTTAAAATCGCCATCACCCTGGACGGCGCCAGCGGGGTGAGTTCTGTGATTCTTTCCTTTGTTTCTTGGAAGTAACTGAGAGGGATTCCCAGATAGAACATAAAACTCATGATGATTTTATCATGACTTTATTCATCACTTAAAAGTTACCTGAACCTGAACCCTGAACATGTCCAGACAGCTTTTAAGTGACGAATAATTAAGTCATAATATGATGTTAGCAGTTATGAGTTTCATGTTCTACCTGGGTTGTCAGATAAAAATGCACGGGGCATTCCATTACATTAATTATGTACGTTGTGTAAATAATCTATGTAAAATGTAATTTTTTAGGATATTTAAAGCCTGATATTCATAAAAGAAAACAATGCTGGGATGCCCCGTGAAAAACACAATTATTTAATCACATGCATGTTTTTTTCATTCAACATATAGGATAAGATACAAAAAGCCATAGAGGATGCTGTAAGAAACGATGGCAGTGTCCAACAAATGCCGTCAAAGAAGAACATTATTTTACTCTTAATAAATCCTTTACCTAAGAACGAGGATGTTTCTGTAGATAATAAAGACGAAACTAGCAGCTCCAGTAGTTAATGAAAGAAATAACACACAAGATTTGTTGAATGTGATAAATATGGACAGATGATAACTTATCGTTAACATTGCGAGAGAAAATAAATTCTTCCTGCAACTAAAGTAATGCAATGATATGTATGCGCATTTATATATATGTATATACATATTGTGTGAATATGTTTATAGTGATTATATTTATTTTGAATATATTATAACGGTTTTACAAAAGAATAACAGGTAAATAGCTTTTTTTTTGTACCATACCTACAATTTCATTATTGTCAATGAAGAGAATTCCATGTTAATAAAACTTTCCGTTACGCGTCAAACAAACGGCTTACTGTCTACCGAACTACTGATATGTCTACGTCGCATTTTACAATTGTATTTTAAAATATCGTGGTTCTCAGTTTCCAACTGAAGTTGTTATACAAACTTTGGTCTTACAATGAGATCTGTAATGCGTGATAAATGCTACAAATATGACGACACGCGTATATACGTATAAATAAATGTCGTTACGAGAGTGGTCTTCGTCGCGTTTTACTACTCGCGCTAGAAAGGAGCGACTTACTTAACATTAATATTATTACGTCGCAATATATTCTGATTTAAACTCCTTTGCTACCATTAGATAGATATCAAATGATTTGTCTTCACTCTTCACGAAAAACTATACAACTATTCGACATTATCGCCTATGACAATGGCAAAAATTCTAACATTCTCTCTTTTCTAAGCACAACTGACGCATTGGAATGCAAATCCATTTTGCCTTAACTTAATATGTTGAGAAAGAAACGTCGCGTGTTATAGCTTTAAGATAAATAAAGTCGTAATTCAGTATTGGCACGATGAGCGTCGCGAAACGACGCCTGGTGTGATTTTCTTGTGCGTATTAAATTACACTGGAGGACAGAAAATGGACACGAATATAGAGAGAGAAGCAATTCCAAAAATCTCTTATTATAGCCGTTTTAGAAGAACATGAACTTCTATTCTCTATAGAAAATAATCAGTGAATCGTGCAATGTTTCTTAAGTACTATAGTTAAGTGTTGGTTCTGTGTGTATATATCACAAGATAAAAACTGATTTTTATTTTTTTTTCTCCTTATTGATTTCGATATTCAAAATCCAGAAAGGCTAATTCGCTATTTCTCACGAAATTTAGTACATAAGTCATAAACGCAAACGAGATAATTACAAAATTGTATAATAAACGTGTATTTTACTTAAAATCTAAAATATCATAAATTTTGTTAAGAGTCAAATGAATTACTTCGGTCTTTCAATCACTGATTCACTCTTTGATTTTTATCTCGTTAACTCTACCTTCGCTATTAAAACGGCCGTTCACGTTAAAAGAATTGCTGTCGTCCAGTGTTATTCTTAATCCTCCGATACCTCTGCTCCTCCTAAACGCTCATCCGAGATTTCGATCGCGCGACGTATCTAAGAGGAAATCGCTTAATCAGTCTAGTCATATAAATTCCAACGTTTGAAGCAGAACGCACCGCGTCGTGTAAATCGCTTTGGTGAGAGCGATGAAATTGCGAAAACGTTCCGCCTGTCTATTGCGGACAGTCCACCCTGCGACACTTCTTGATTTCCGCCAAGTTTGGACAGAGTTTGGCCCAGGCTCCCCTCGGCTTCACCATCACCCTTCTGACCCTACTCCGCCATCCCTCGCCGCAGGTCGCGCTGCACTTCGACCACTTTGACCACGGTGTCACTTTGCAATCCACTGAAACTTTGCAAACGAGACTGTTAGACAAACAGAACTGACGATCGCTCCTGCTCAAATATTTTATCAGGCAAATATCAGGCTCCACCCTAGACGAGTCACGTATCCGACGAACTTGCTTTGTCGCGTTAACTCGATGGAGCTTGCGAATATATGTTCATCGAAACGCCAGTTTTGTTCGCTGTAGCAATTTTTCTCAGTTGCGGAGAAATTTAATATCAAAATTGTTATATTTAGGCTTTTGTTTTATGTAAAGCGAAAGTGATGTAGTAAATGGGCTAACGACACGAGCTAAATAAAAATTTAATATTGTTTGCATCGAGTCCAAGTAGTTGAATGTATACCGCGTGTAAATGCAGTGTTCTTTTATATCAAGAAAATCATAAAAAGAAATCATAAGAAATATTCCCACAGTTTTCACGAATTTTAGTTATCTATTTGAATATTTCGAAGCAACATAGGACTTACTCTCGTGCTCGGCATCGGTATTTTTGTCTCGATGAAATCGCCGACCTGTTCCATCAGCCTGTAGAGCTGCAAAATTTGGTTCTTATTATTCTCTAATCGTAAAATCAACCAAAAATCGAAACTTCCAAATTTAAAAACTATAGGTACGTTTCCATGTAATAAAAGACTTTAAAAAATTTAGTAAAACAAATATATCAAGTTTTCATAATTGTTTCAATAATTAAATCGGTTTGTAATAATAGATTAGACAAGGTAAGTAATACTTACAACACGGTGGAAGCTTGCGGCACTTCTTTCTTCGGAGAATCTTTTTTGGACAGCTTTTACCTCCATTCTCGGCTGGAACCTGCTCGCAAAGAAATTAAATTTTAGATATACGTATCTAATCAAGAGAGTATACTTTACAATTTTTTATACCGTATGTATAATTTCTCCGATTGGAGGATCTATGTCAATATTTAGTATTTGTTGAAACGTCGTTGGTTTTGTTTCGTATCATAAGCATCGAGAAATTTGAATAAGCACACGAATAAGTTTCTAACAATACCATAATTTGCCTGGTGCTCATTGTATATCCGCGACAGTTCTCACAACGGGACCATTTACTCCATTCGGAGACCTGGCAGTCCACTTTGCCATTCTCACTCGATTCCATTATCTGACTGCTCGCTTGAATGCCTTTAAAATTCTCCTTCTCTGCAAAGAGGCGCAAAATGATCTTCAGCGAAGCAGAAATTTCCGTGCATTGCATTTCTCGGCTAATGGTTTTTAAATTCACACTGTAAGAACAGATTGTATGTGTGTGTGTATATGTATCCGTGTGCATGTACGTATCTCTGTCATAAATATTGGTTTAATATAGATCAGAAATGTTGAGTAACTTTTGCATAAAGCTATTAATTATCACCGTGTTGCGCTCTCTTCGCTTTCGCGCTGCGTTGCTCCTGAACGGGAATATGATAGCTGAGGACGCTGCTAAGGGACACCTTCAAGTTTTTCATGATTGCCGACAGATTCGCCCTCAATTCTCCTTCGAATTCGTTAGTAAGCGTGTGCAAGGTATAACACAAACGATTATTCGTGGATAGACAGTTTACTCACAATGCGGAAGCTTTACGTGATGCATAATTAAAGATTTCAGACGGCGAAAAAGCGTATAGTTCTTGAAAGTCTTAAAGAAATAAAACAAATTTGAATAAAAATCAATGTTCTACTATAATCATCTATGATGTATTCAGATATCAGTATATTAGTATATTTTTAGTATACTTTCTAATATGCTAAAAATACGAACAATAAGATCAATGTTTTAAGCTTAATTCGCGACAACAGTAATTAACGTATTGTATATACAAGACATACATTGTATATACAGGACATACATTCGGTATTATGGTAAATCTGACTGCGGGAGTTGCTATCGCAGGTATAGGGATTAGCATGAAAATTTGATTAGCGCACGTGCGGCGGAGATTCCGCAATTAACAACATTATCATCATGCGCCGTTATAAAATGGTGAATATGGCGTGTAGTAATCGGATTAACTTACTTTGGAAATTACCGCAGACTTTGTAACAATCCTGTTCGGTTGGAAAATTGTTTCGATTACCGTCGCATCCGGTGTATGTAAAGAAAAGACAGCGGCCGGTCTGCTTGTCGAAGTAGGTTCGTGACAAGTTCCCATTACAAGTTCCCGCTTTCAAGGGTTCGCTACAGATCTCTAATTACAAATATCTAATTAGTGGTGATGTTTCGCTGTTACAGTTACGGAGATAATGATAAGAGGCGCGCAGTGATAACGCTCGAAGATGAAATGTGTGACGTAAAGTAACGACCATGGTTGTCTCGACTCTCTGGTAGAAACTTTCCCATAGCGAAAATATATGACAATATAACGAAAATACATCTATGCATTATTTGTTATTTAAAATAAAAATCAAATATTATTAGAACTTTACGGACCGCCGCGCGATTTTTTTTACTCCTGAGTTGTACTGTCAAAAGTAATTCAGAAAGAAGTTGAGCGTTAATATTCTACGTACTTTCTGCCTCCTCCCTCGTAAAACTGCAGCTCGAAATTTCGGATGTGCATGACGCATACTGTTCCCTGCACTTCACGTCGTCCTTATCCATGTTCTCTTTTTTCAATAAAAGCCTGGATCTCGTTTTGACGCCGGGCCCGCAGCTAGCACTGCACGGCGACCACATTGACCATTCGGTGTAGCGATCAGCTGGACACGTCTGCGGCTCAGAATAAAAAATCGTTTAATATAAAAAAGGGCAACCTATTGAGAAAATTGTAGAAGCAAAACTCTCCTTCTCTATTACATTTGCGTTAAATCTCGAAAAATCTTCTAAACGCGCATTTCCATGGATTACGTAGACTTCTTTTTACTTCGAGAGTTACTTAGTCACGCGCTATTGCCTGACGTACAAGAAAGTACAGCAAAAGAAGTTTGCACTTTCAAATGAGTATCGAAAAAATATTATAGAGAGAACATGAGTTTTGCTTTTATATTCTTTATTCGTGCGTTAAACGTGATTTTTCAATTTATCGTAGAGATTTATTTATTTTGTCATTTAGTAGCATTTAATCGTTACATACTTCATACGATGATTACGCATGTGAAATATATATTATAAGCATAAATGTACGATTGATGATTACGGTTAATAATGATTATTTTTAAATAAAAATTCTGTATTGATTCGTTACAGTTGTGATATCACAAGACCGCAATACCGCATAAATAGATTTTCGTCATATGTAAATTAATTTTTTTCTTTTTAGTTTCCAAGTTTTAAAAATATGTTCCTGATATATTGATAATATCTGCAAAACTGGCAAAGTTACAAGCATTTGAAAATCCTGTGAGGATACTGTTTAATGTGATCAAGAAAAGATTAAACGATTCTAAAATATGTATTCTGAAATATTCTTTAAATCTAACATAATAGAGACAGTTTTAGCTACTAAAAGGCGATTCTGTTTTTTTAATCGTAAGTAAAACCTGTTTTTTTATCGTTCTAAACAAGAAAAATTCTTTTAATTATACACAGATTTAGAGTGTTTTTTTTTCTTCTCTCGGTGATAAGAATAAATTTCTTGAAAATGAAAACAAGCAGCTATATCTTTAATCGCAAAGCTGTCGTTATGCAGCAAGGGAGTTTAAAAGCACTCGGAAATGAGTCTAGTCTGAAGTAATATTTAAACGAAAAGAAGAAATTAATTCGCCGGTACTTGAACTCTTCAATGTGCTTTTGATGTTCGGAGCGCTTTACGTGTTCCCGTACCACTTCTTGCGTGCTCTAATGGCATTCTATAAAAAGGAATATGATTAAATTTTTCATAGACCGCGAGGTGCTAGATTTCCCTTGCTGATATCGCGTGACTTACGTGAGAGTGCCGGTGCCATGGATGGATCTATGAGAAATGGTACAGGTATCGATTACTCGTGCGAAGCTATCGCCACTGGCTGCCTGATGATTTAATACTTAGCAAAGCTGCTGGATCGTTGTAATAAATATCGAGCGGATCGTTTATCCCTCATTTCATATACAGATACGAAATCCGCTTAATATTTATTCGATAAAGTACGTGAATAGTTAATTGTACCCGAGCGAACTTTTCGACGAACTTGTTTCTTCGAAGTATCAAATTTGACCGAATGTGTTTTACAAAAAGTTCCAATCGAATTAAATGCAGTTTAGAAATTAGATTCTCCGACTCTAAAGAAATAAATGGAGAAGCTCGCGTGTAAATCTAAGGAGAATTATTTTAATAAACTGAAACAAAAATGTTTGACACTTTTCAATTAATTTAAAGCAAATTAAGCAGATTAAAAATGCTTTGCGTATTAATCCACGAAGACATAAATAAACAGAAGAATTTCTTATTTCAATTAATTTTTTATCCCAATAAAAATTTAACACAGAGCTTAAGAATATTTAATATTGAGAATTGGAAAACATTAATGAATGCTGGTAATGCTGATATTCGACAAAGCTTTCGCTGAAGAAAAATTATTAGCATCGTATTTGTCACAGAGTTCGAATACCGTTTTTTTTTTTTTTAATCTTTTCTGTTACGTAACGCTTAGCGATCATAGTACCCTTTATTAATTGTGACTTAATAAAATTTCGTACTTCGCGAATCAACTTCGTCGGAAATTTCGTTCCCATCTGACCATTTAGTCCCGATATGCCTGAACTTTTTCATACCTGGAGCCATTCATCTCCGGGCCAGTCCGCTATCTCACCAGTATAATCCTCGTGCTGGTGATCGTTGTCCGAATGATTCAATCTTACCTCGTCCGTGTCCTCGCCCTCGCAAGGCTTATTCCCGCAATCGATCGACTGCTCGAGTACCGGCCCGCTCGGCACGAGTCTGCACTGTTTCCGAAACCTCTTCGATCTGAAGTTCCTGGACCGGGTCAGGCTGCCCTCGCCGCATTTCGATGAGCACGAACTCCACGAGCTCCATTCGGTTAACTTGCATCTATCGCTCTTCAAGAGTCCGTCGTGATGACCATTATTATTGCTGCCGAATTGTAAGTACAATTATTTCGCAACGATCATGTAAATGAATCGTTATAGGTATTAGAGGCACACAATTTAAATAGATTTTTTGTAATTATACAGTTCGTGACATGAAAGTACGCGAATAATAGCCCTCACGCTCTTATATAATAGGCTCCGACTTTCCCTCTTGGGACACCTTGTATAGTCTAAGATATTTTCTCTCTCGAAAGTATAAGAAACTAATTAGAAAAATAAATAAGTAGTAGAGCTTTACGGAGCTTACTATCCACGGAAGATTTTTCAGCGAAAGAAGAATTTTAAGAAACTTTACAAATTAGTTCTTAGTCGCAGAGATTGTGAAGAGGCATATATTACCAATAGGAATTTTGTGTATTGTAGCAGGGTCTTCGACTCGTGAGAGGCGTGCCGCATCTGTTCGCGGTTGCCGCAGTTTCGTTCAGAAAATGACGTTGTCTCAGCTGAATGCCTCTGCCACAGGTGACCGAACATGCGTTCCATTTTTCCCAAGACGAAACTTTACAAGCTTCTACATATAAAAAGAACATTGATTATTTTTTAGATGTCTCACACAAAAACCACGCGTATCTGAATTCCGTATTAATGCACTTGGAACAAGAATCAGGTGCATCATAACTAGTGATAACGTAACTTATCTACATACAGCAGATTTATCATGCACTGCCTGTCTATAATAGAATGAAAAGCAAACAATACGTCGTAAAGCGAAAAATATGTAGTTAGACGAATTACGCTGAGCAAAAGCAAATTGTTCCTCACCCGGACTTATACCGTTTTTAAACAGTTCTCGCATCAACAATTTAGGGAATAATTATGCAGATTCTGCACGCGACGTGGAGATTCATGATTAACGTTACTTTAATCGTTCAACTTCGCGGAAACTCGTTCACGAGTTTTAATGTTTCAAAACTGACACTTAATTCTGTTTTTTTTTCTCCTTCTCAGGTAAAATGTAAATTTTTTACATCGCCGAGAGAACCAAGGATCAGACGTTAATGCGCTGCTTTAAAATTCCCGTGTGATACAATTAACTGTTGTAAATTCATCACGAACACGTTTCTTCTTTCTAATTCTTTTACTCGTATCCACCGCACCTGTATTATTCTTCGTATCGGCGTCATCGCAGGTCTTCTCGTACAACCGCTGTCTGTTGAGGGAGAGCTTCGCGAGGGGTTTCATGTCCAGACCAGACGGATCGTAAAAAGGCGACCTCGAGTCGTTCGGGTATGTCGATGTGATACGTCGAATCGGCTCCTGTGGCTCCGTCGGCGAATCGGGTGACTAGTAATTAATACAAAGGTAATAAATATCGCTTAACGAAATAATTATGAATGTTTGCTATAAGATATCTCTCTCGTATAAATTTCTCAAAATTCCTTATTTGTTGAATAATCTTCCGTGGATTTTATTTCTCTTAAAATTTTTTTTAGCGTCCGACGAATTTATTATCTCATTGTCGATTTATTAATTCTTGTGTCCCCCGCCTTTGCAAGGCGAATACGCAGCAACAACAGCGCGACAATAATAAAAAAAATAGATAAACCGTTACGAGTTACAAATTAAAAAATTCTCGCGATTAATACGCTCGATTTTTCCTAAGAAAAATAATGGAAGATAGAAAAAGAGAAGGAAGTTCTTCTTATTCATCGGAAAAATGCCGAGAGAGCAACGATGTCAGCAATTCTTGTTGCGTACAACGGAGGTAGCTATTGTGAACTGATAGAATTAGGTATTCTCTCTCTGAAGAGTTATTGTACGATCCCTCAATGCCGACAGATGACGAGTATCTCTTTTTTTTTTTAGTAACTCTCCATCCTTTCAATGAAGTACAAATAAATTGCGCTATCCTGATGCGTGCTCTTCGGGAGTTTCAAATATTCTTTCGTACAAATCGATTCTTTTCTTTAAAAAAACCGCTAAGGCACCCGATCTTAAATGATAAGCAATTAACTGCAAATAAAAATTGATATATTTGTTCACTTACCACGTATGTAATGCCGTCGTCTGTGCCAGCATCGTACGGGTAGAGATTTAATTCCTTGTGCTCTATCCAACTGCAATTAGGTAAACAAAGCTCGAGACCGGAAACGCCTACGAACCAATCCGGCGAAGGATCTAACGGAAAAAAATTTTTTTAAATCGGTAAGCGAAAAATTATTACTCAATTTGACACGAACTTAATAGCCCTTTTAATGTAAAATTAGCCTTACCAATCATAGATACCAAGCTCATCAAATGATGCTTTCTATCCACCCGAAATACAGCAAAGGTTTTGCCAGTTACATTCGGATAACTGATGCCTCTTGCCTTTATTATAGTTCTAATGTATTCGCTCTGATTTTTTAACTCGGATTCCAACTTCCGCGTCGCACCAAGCTCAGCTACCTGTCGCAGTCCGTCGGTAGCGTGGCCGTTGTAATCCCAGAAACGATACTGGCCCGTATGCGATGCGCCAATCACGTCCGAAAATCTGATCATCCATCCCTTGCTTGGAAAATCCTGTAGAGAGGCAGAATAATGAATGGACGACGACAAATCTGGGTAGGAGCGTCAATTGTTTGAAGTCTTCTCACAAATGATTTAATCGCGATTCCAAATATGTCAGATATATGAAAAGGATGCTACAAGGGTTCTATTTTTTCAAGTATTTTAGGCTCAAACAATATAATAAGTCTTTCTTTAATTGTTTGGAAAATCAGGCCTTAGCAGGGTACAAGTTAACACGTTGCGACTTGTAAGACAGAAATTTGTAATACGTACTTTTGGATGCGTGTTCCTTGACCACAGGCCTTCGAACGTGACTTCAAATTTTGCCTCATCGCAGGCACAACACTCAGAAAGGACTGGGCCTTGGTCGTCGGCTTCCGCTTTTGAGTCTTGGCACATGGTAAGAACCAAATTTTCGTCGTCCATATACCACGTATCTATCGACTCAAATACTGTTGCTCTGCAAAAAAAAAGACAAGAAGACGAAAATGTAATTGACTGCATGGATATTATGCCGAGAATGAATTGTATAAATAAGGCTGCTAAATCAACAATGCAATAGAAAAATAATGCAATAAAAAAGTCAAATAAGACAAAATAGATATTCTTTCGGAGTAACTCAAATAAATCGATAAAATTTCATATAATCACGTAATACATGACTGTGTATTAAATATTATGCATGTAATATATGAATAGCGCGATATTGTAAAATATATATTTCGTAATATCTACATGCATTTAAATATTATATTGGCGCACCTGCAACGAGAGATACATTATTTGTATTTAATTCTGTTTTAAAAATAAATAAAATAAGAGCAATAAATACCGTTTTTCCGCCCCTTTAAACGATGTCGATGACGGTTTTGAGTGAAATCCTTTAACACAAATACTGTATGCGTAGCGAAATGTTATAACGCTGCGAAATTTTACGCGTTTATAAATAATGTATGATGTTATAGGTGCAAATATATACATGTTTAACCATATATATATATACGAACATGTTTAAATAGTAGACAGTTACGAAGCAGCGTGCTTATCGTAAAAATTACCTCATTACTATTTAATTTCTTTTAAATGTCGCAAAATAAATATGCTTTTATTTTTCTGCAGGTTTATAAAAGCGTAATTTTATACGCGTACTAATAGCACGATAATACTGTCATTTAAATTTAAATTTAAATTACAACAAAAGTTGCGTCGGTATCATGTAATTTATTTAAGCTGCTATCCTGCGAATGTCGCGAAATAGATGTCATTTTAATTAAATTAATAAGAGTATCCCTACCTTAAGAGGATGCAACCGCTACCTTCAGCAGGACTGTTCCAAACAATGGATATGGATTCTTTTTGCATCTTGGATGTCTCCACGACGGCGTTCGCGCAATTATCCGCGAATTTGGTCATCGCGTCATCCTGAAGATCGAAAACGCCGACATCGGCCGTCTCGTTCGCGTTTTCGGCCTCGGCAGATATGAGGAATCTCGTGAACTTTCGGTGCATTTGCTCGGTACTGTCGGCTTTCAGGACCACTGAAATAATCGGCGATCTTTATTTGGTATGTCCGGATTGTATTTCGTTCTAAAGAATGGCCGCAAGATGTTTTGTATGGATGAATGTGATGCAATTTTGCCTATAAACGAATATAATGCTTCATTGCGTATTTATTCGTAATAATATATACATATAGATATGTTGGAAAAGATTATATTTGATAATATGACATGGAATTTAATAAAATGCTTTTACATGTAACGATATAAAACATGATAAAACATCAAAATAAATTTAATAAAAATTGCGATACATTATGTATTAATACCATATCTTTTTGCACAATATACTATTTTAACGTATGTAATTGAGGCCTTTTATATTTTTTCTTTCTGAATACGTAATTTTGTCAAATTTCTTAACGCTTAAAAAATTGTTAAATTTATTAATAACCGAGAAAAATGTGAGAGAAACGGATAATAATAGCAGATTATCGGTCTTTTAAATAAGTTTCCTTTAGAACTTCTATCTTATATATACGTTATGTACATAATACACACAAACAAAGAAACACACACATTTATTGATAGACAAACAGAAAATGTCTGTCAGACGATTCCGCTCTGTTTTACTTTTCTCCATTAGTCACTTAGAAACACAGTAGCTTAGACGAATTTCGCGGAAGGATATCCTTACAAGTGACAATTTTTACAAAAGTCCAGTCTCACAGGTACGTATACAACATAGCAATAAATAATGCTTTCGCTACTGATGTTCTGGAACATATGTATTTGTATTTTATGCACCTCCAGACACGGAAAATGTGAATTTATTCGATTATTTATTCCCATTTATTCTCTTTCGCGTTCTGCCTCGTCCGTCATAATCGCCGTTGAAAACAATGATTTTGTACGCGCAACATTGGTACGCAGTAGATATGCGGCATTCGCCATTACTTTTGCAACTCACACACACATATTTTATCTTACTTTGAAGCGCAGAAAATCAGCAATCACGCGTACGCATCGGACTAGAGTTGACGCAGCGTTAAAGAAGAGATATTCGGAGAAATAGAAGATTAACAGGGTGAATAATCCGAGGAGGTTGAGTTGCTGTGCGTAATAGAGTGATCATATAGTGACCTTAGAGCATATACACGTTGGCGTTTAATCAGCTAGTTAATATGAAACGTTCATATAAGCGTTGGATTGACACGGTAAGGCCATTGCAACCGCCTGTATACCGAGATGTAACTGGGAAGATGGCCGATATTGTTGTATTAAATTACATAAAAGACATGTTTGAAATGTACACACACGTTCCTGAGAGCTTTTTTCTCAATGAATTCGCCGCGCTTGACACGGTACCTAACACACTAAATCCAAAATATATTATACTGAAGATGTTGCAAAGGTATTTCTCCAACGTAGTTCGTGTTTACATGGAACCTGATTTCAGCCAGACAATTATTTTCACGTTTAGCACGTATTTAGGCGACAAACGTACATTACCCTTCTCTAACTGTATGAAATTTAACGAAGATATTAGTATTATATGCTTTTTGTTTCATATCAGTCTATTTAATTCTATACCAAATTTAAGATATAATTTTGAAACGAGCGAGACAGTGCGGGTCTTGACGAGACTAATGAGAAATAAGTACGGGATAGATTTTGATCACGAATCTCTACCACCTGAAAATAAGTTTACAATGTTTACTATAGCACAATGTTTTCCGAGTATAACGTATGACATGATTCATAATAATTCTAAGCCAATTGGTCTTAATATACAACTTGCTGATCTTTCGACATTATTTCCTGATTTTGATCTCCCTAAAACGATCTTTATGCCCCGGATTATAATGGTTCTTCCTAAGTTAGAAGATCCGCCCATTGCGATACTCCTTGCTATATCTATCAAATTAGATGATTTACGTGCGCCCGCAATGACTCCGAAATGTCCATTAGATTTAACCTATAATCAGATTCTTGAAGTTTATAATCATCTGATAGTTCCTGAATGCTTGAAATTGGAACTATGCACAAAATGGAACATTGTGGAAAAACAAAATAATGTATATAAATTCGCTTCTTGTTTTGCAACACATCGTCTAAAAGCTAAAAATTTAATATCAGAACTAAGGGCAGAAGATCCAAAATTAAACGATATATTATCCAAAATATAACACATTACACACATATACACATATGTGTGTAATGTGTGTGTATACCTACATATGCGCGCTCAATTTCTCTTTCTCCTTCATTATCGTCGTAGACATAAGTACTTATGTCTTTTATCGTCAAACATTTGTGAACATAATTAATTAACAATGCGCCTTTTTTATTAAATTGTATTATCGCTCAGTTATTTTTGTATTGCCCAAGACAAACGGATTAAATTCTAAATTTTTATATACATAAATAAAAAGTATTTTTTTTTCCGTTTCTTTTAGGGCACTATATATTTTAACATTGTAGATCAATATGTCTTCATGAGAAAGTAATTTGCTTCAAGTTGATTAAATATGCAGATGTTATTTGGAAAGATAACTTTATTAAAATCAAAGATAAAAATATAATACAAGAAAAATATTTTTATCTTTGATTCTTTGATTTTTTGCGTTATAATTTTATATTGCGTAATTAATATTGCGTTATATTAAAGACTAAAATAATAAAACTGTCCAGACATGGGTACGTGTCCAGGCATTGGTACATTTACTTTATCTATGCATTAAATTAAATCTTGTTCTGCACGTGGCAGCAGAAAGGTTGAAATACTCTTTCTTATATAAGTTTCGAGATACACATATAAAGCTTGGGTCATTGTCCATAAATTACATATTAAATAATTACAAACTGTCGAAATTATATACACAAATTGTCGAAATTAAGCAATGTACAGTATGCATTAGATAATTAGTATAATTATATATTTGAAGAAATAATTAATTAATTAATTATTACATTTATTATTACTATTATACATTTTACATTATTACATTAATTATTACTGTACATTGTAGACTGTGTAATAAGAGTATTTTAACATTGCAATAAAAACCAATGCCGCTTGTCGCTATATCTTTTTTAACAGATAATTTTGTATTTCTTGTAAAAAATATCTTATAGGATAAGTATATTATTTGTTTCAAGCAATACACAAATATTATTTACAAAGGATTTGTAATCGGTAACGTATATTGTAATCATTTTAGACTGAAGAGTAATGTCCGTGTTATTACTTTTCTATTAGTAAACTATCAGTGAATCCGGATTATCGGAATCACATCGGATTTCTTTTATGTATAAGTGTAAAATACATGAAGTTATGTTGTATGTATGCAATATACATGAATATATTAGTTTTCGTTATTAGTATTATGTATGCATTTTATAATGTTACCAAATCTAAAGGTTCAAAATGTATAGCAAGAATAAAAAAATTAAAAAGACTTTTACACAGCAAATTTTTTCACGTGTGATAAATTTATTCTACAGTATGCACCAGTTGATTAATATATGCATATAGGTGTATAGGTGTATTGAAGAAATAATTAATCACAATTTTTAAGAAATAAATTAGAAAAATTATTATATGTTTTACGTCAATATACTTTAGCGCAGTTTGTATTGTTACTTTTGCGCAGTTCATAACAAGAATACTTTACATTACCGCTATAATTATAACATCTTGGCTCTCTTAATAATATTTTATATTAATGTTTTATTCACGTGGTTGAAGTTTGGAGCGATCTTGGAGCGAAAATTAAAAACAATTTAAAGTAAAGTGAGTTACTGCCGCAAATTATTATCGTCATAATTTCCAGTGTAATTAATCGCATTCTATAAAAATCTCAAAGAAGGGCATTTAGAAACTTTCGTTTTGTTCGCGTATAGTTCGTAATTGATTGCGACCGAAAACAAAATTCTGCATCTCCTCCTCCGGCAGGAAAAATTTAAACGACCGAGGGAAAACTTTTAGACGAAGGTATGAAAAACAATAAAGTTCAATGGAGGAAGCGTAGCGTTCAGTTTCTCGATGCACATCGGAATATTGATTTTATTCTGGAAAACACGTAGAATAGTGCACATTACGGAAGAAAAGTCGATGTGCTAAACTCATCAGTATCTTCCAGAACTTATCGATTCATCTTCCGACTGCCAGTTCCTTATCTGCAAATTTTTTTTTTTTTTTTTTTTTTTTTCAAACAAGACACTATAACAAGTACCGTAGTTATTAAGTATAATATAGTATTATTGAGTATAATATTTATTATTGGAAATGCCAAAAGAGATATTGGACAAGCATGAATATCGACTTATAGATTTTCCATGTGTCGAAGGAATATTCGCGTTCTCGGAATAGAAGCATATATCCAGCCCGGGTACGGGCCCGCTATTTATAGCAGGGATTAAACACGACACACTGTGAAACTGCGTTCAAGGGGATTCATTCTATATTACAAAATATTCTTTAACACATGTAAGCGTGTTACATTTTGCGCTTATTTAAACGATTTAGATTTCAATAAATTATCCGTAGATTTGTATAATTTTAATAAAACAATTTTTTTTCTTTTTTATCAAGTATTTGATTTGATTAAATTGTTTTAGCATCTCAACGTGTCACGTACCTACGTATCCGTACGTTAATAACAATAATTACATATACTGATTATACTTAATGTGTCGGAAATATAAAAATTGCACGTTCTTTCTGAAGAAGGCGTCAAATCATAAGAACGTGAAAAAAAGTTGCGTAAATAATTACATAAAAATATTTATGTAACAATCTGGTCGCAAGGTTGTCCACTCGTAGGTCACTCTCTACTCTCTACATCGTGTATTGTAAATACTCAGCTGTTTGGAACGGTATGGCTTCTGGGGTGTTACGCGGGTCTTCTTGAACCACGTCTCTTTTCATATACGTAAGTCTCACATCGGCTCTTAATTCTTGAATACACGAGAGGGATTTTCAAGATCCTTTGCAGTATTCACTTTTCTCCGATATTCCTCCAACACCTTCGATCAAAGTTTTTCCCGCTTCTGCGTAACTTTTGAAGAAACTTCAAAACTAAACTTTCGATAGTATGCAATTTAAAATTATCGAAAATTATACTTCTCTTACTTGAACAAAATTCATTAGGAAGTCATGCGTTCCAGATTTAAAAAGATTTTCCGAAGCGATTTAAAATCAATGAATTATGGCTGAAGAGCTATTAATCACGATTCAATAAAAAAAATATATATATTAATGGTGTAATTTGAAAAGATACATTTCGAAATTATTACACTGCATGTGTAATCTTTTCGACCAATTCTTTTTTTAATAGCCGGTCTTTTTTAACCAGAAACAGAAATTTTCATCTGACAATAAAATATGTATTTTTGGCCACGATATATTATGCTTGGGTCTATATACTACGGATATTAATAATACAAAACTTCATTAATAAAACATAGAATATCCGAGTGATTTAGCGCGCGTTGCCGGAAATCAATATTATGCATAACGGTGAATTAAGCTAAAAAATCGCCAACAATTAATTATCCAACATCCTGTGGTTATTACCATTCTAGAGAACGTCGCATTTATCGAAGCTCGAATTCGTGCGTTATAGAGAGAGTGGTGACAATGAGTCACGATGTTCACCTCCCGCATGATCATTCCCATAACCCTGAATTAAAAGAATTAGCTGCGAAAACGCAGTTAACTGAGACCTTCGTCGGGGTATCGCGTTTCTCGCAACGAGCCTCCCCCGGACATTGGAGAACACGTCGCGGTCGGAAGAGTATCGCCGACGTATAAGTATGCCACATCGCGGATCAGAACTTGGGCTGCATTCCGATATTTACCGTCAACAACTGTCAGTAGTGAAAATCTATAGTATACGTGACGTAATATATAGAAAAATATAGATTTTTAGTACTAACAATAAATATCAGAATGCAGCCTTCGACGATTACGGCGACTCTTTTCGTTGCGTTACTTTTGAATCGCATCTCGAAATTTCATTCGGACTTGCTTCGTTCTGTAAGATGCAAGAGAAGCTTGTTTTTCTGATCGCGATGCAAGCACGCTAAAATTTATATTTCGATATTCACTTCCCTCCGCTTCCGCTTTCAGAGAGATAGATGGTATTCGACAGTTTTCCAGTTGCTCGAAACTTTTATCGGATGATCGAACCCGACCTAAAGCCGAACGAGAATCCGTTTAAACCCGATCGGCGTTTTGCATCACGCGTGTCCGGTCTCCGTCTCTGAACCGGGGTCTGTCGAAGTTCAGCGCTGAATTCGTTCGTTCGAAAGCTCGAGTTTTCATTCACGACAAAGCGGATTACACGTAAAGCCGAACAATAGGGTCTGTCTGCGCGCGTAACGTTCTCTCAACGTTAGCACAACAGCGACGCCGCGACTGGATGAATTATTAATCAATCTCGTATAGTAATGAACGGGTGCGTTCGCGCTTTACAGTATCGCATACGTAAAATATCTCCATTTCTCTCTCTCTCTCTCTCTCTCTCTCTCTCTCTCTCTCTCTCTCTCTCTCGCTCTCTCTCTTTCTCTCTCTCTCTTGGCGCGTGTCTGAAATTCCTCGAATATAATCGCGATGCGAGACGACGACCACAGTATTAACTTCCGGCGGCGGTTGGCGGTGCAGAGTTCGGCGGAGCGAGCAGCTCGGATGTGCTCCCATCTCGCGAATAATCACAGCGTCGAGAAACGATAGCGCTAATTTGTGCAAATTCGAGATCGCGATGAAGTGAAAGAGAAGGAGCTCTCCGCGAAGCTACTTTCCTCTCTAAATCCGTTCATCCGGCTGAAGCCAGTGGAAAAAGATGTAGCCGTTTTCGTGCTTCTAGAAACATTAAAATTGTAGAATGTCTGACCACACGCTGCATTATACCTACTACCACTTGTACGACTTCTCGACTTGCTTTAAAGAGAAAAGTCGGAACGTTTGTGAATAATGAGGCACTCTATTACGCGGATGATTTACGTGTACCGCGTGGCTTGAAATCTATCGAGCTTTTAAAATAAAATTCAGTTAATCGGGGAGAACATTAGTCGACGTTAATAACACGATTAACCCGTGTAACATTAGCCACTGTGTTCATGCAATCAACTACCCCCTAATTAGCGAGTCGCCGTTATTTTCCGGGATGGTGCAGCTCCACGGCTTTTAATAAAACCCGAAAGAAAATAAAAATTTATAGCTGTTTGTAGTGCTTTAAAGTTAATTAACGCTGCAAGCAATTCTCGGCGTCACTTGCACCGATAGCTTCCATTAACTCTTAATGATTCGTTGACACTTTCTAGACGATAACTAACCACAAGGATAATTAGCTAACTGATTTCACAACGGTCACATCTTAGAATTATTTTGATTAATCGTACAACACTTAAATATTAAAGGATAAAATTTAAACCAATACTTTGAGTTAAATAACATTTTTAATTATATATGTCGAAATTTATTATTTCAACACAAAACAGTATAAATTTCATTGGTTTAATTAAATTAACATTGTTTTAGCTAAATTAACGACATATTGAGTAGGAGCAGTGGTGACTTATAGGAATGGTTAAAAATGACTCAAATTGAATATAATTTAAAACTACGAATTTAACAGCGAAGCCCAGCCTTTTTAATCATCAATTTTCAAAACTTAAATACGTCTCAACATTTTCCTTGGAGGAAAAATTCCAAATTAGCCAAGAATCAATAAGAACATCCGACAACTTCAATCAGTCTACAGACAAAGAGGGGAGATCTGCTCGCGATTAACACCTATCGCATATAACGTTGATTGTGCCAGCCCTTTACTACCCCTCACCGCATTGTTTCGCGACTCTCCATTGCAGTAACGGCGCAATAATTTTCCCGAGCTTCCTCGGGAAGCTGGCGTCCTCTTCTTCGGGATTTAACCCCGGGGCGAGTGCGACCGACGCGTAGACTTCCTCTCCGGCCGGCGCGATTTAATAGAATTTTATCAGGTCGGGGCCATTGAATCCGCTCGCGTTAAACCTGCAAGCGCGACGCGATGCGGCTCGCAGTGTCTCGCACCTGGCGTCCCGCCAGCGTTACATAACGCATTAATTCACCGGGCACGAGAGATTTGCATGCGTTAGTGTATGAACGTCCGCAGGCGCCGGAGCTAAGTTTCGCGAGAGGAAGAGACGGAAAAAGAGAAAGAGAAGAAGAGAGCGAGAGCAAACTTTATTGAGCCAGATCGCCGACTGGACATAGAGATGTTTCCGTAGGAGGCATCGGAATTTGTATCTCAAAACGCGCAGAACCGATTTAAATTCTAGGGCATCGCGTATAAAGTGGCGAACAAGTGTTCGTGTAATGTTAAGATTATAATAAAAGCGATTATAACTGCTAAACTGGCCGGTCTTGTTTCTTGTATTACATTGTAAATTTATACGCTTTTGTAAGTTTCAACGTGAATAGATACGCGAAAACAAAGTTCAAACTCCGTAATTATTCAAGAAATAGTTTATATCAGAATAACATGCAAGTAACGAAAACAGGATTTGATTAATTAAAATAAATGGCTCATTAAGTTTGTTATATGCTAAATTATGCCTTACGGGGGATACCTACTTGCGAATCGTCCCTATCGACGCGACATAAATCTGCTGTTTTGCCGTAAAATTCTGATTGGACGGTTTTAGTCGAAAGAATTTCTCGCTAAGGGTATGAGAGGGTCATAGCAGGGGTATCTACCCCGGCGTATCGAGGCAGGAGAGAGGCCTGGGACTACGGTCATCGATCCAGCTAACGATATCATGTCGCGCGAGTTAATGATACTCGATATAAAAGATGCGAAAAAGCTGTAACGATAGCTGTGCAGTCGAGAGCTTGATAAATGTGTCGGCATCTCGGGCAACGTAAGCAAGTAAAAAGTAGTTTTTCGTAGAATTAGAGTCATAAATTAGTTGGAATTAATAGATAACAATTAATTCCAACTAATTTATAACTCTAGTCGTCGCGTTTTAGACAATACTGAGTGCTAACTGTCATAAATAATAATGATTTCAATATTAATACATCAGTGGAAAAAACATGTTTCATTTATATGATTTATATATATGACATGTATAACAGATTGTATATTAAACTAAACGAAATGTAAATCGATAACAATTATACCCAACAAGAAATTAATTGCAGATTTAACTGTTAAAATGTTCAATTTATGTAAATACTAGTCGAATTTTTAAAAAAGAATTTACGTCAAATCCACCAAAAAATATGTCGTTAAAAGAGTTTTAAAGCGACGGGTTATCTTCATGTAATTCGCAGTATTCGCACAGCTTCTCAACGAGGGCCGATTATAAAACTGTAGCTGCGCGTGAAAGCTAACCGTCACAAAGCTAATCGGTCAAAGTTCATCGTGGGTCGCGCGCGCGCCCGGCATTTATCCCGACTTTCAAGGCGAAATGACCTTTTCGATCTTCCGTCGCAGCTTCCCGAATCTCCGCCCTACCTTTCGATCCAAAGCGCGGTTTCCGCCGGCCGGAAGAGCGCCGTTTGCGACGCGCAGAAAGCCGCGGCGTCCGAAAGATCTACGGTCTCTCCTTCGATAATTGCCGCAATTACTGCTAAAGGCGTAGAGCCACCGGGAAATCAACGTGCGCGAGCGCGTCGTATTTCAGACAGCCATCAAAATGCCGGTAATTGATACGCGCGCCGATGACCTCACCGTGCGTTTCAATTCCTCGACGTCAGTGTGAACGACGGTGTTAACGGCGGAATTTACTTCACCTCTCTCTTTCAAACCGAAGTCTTTATTTTATCGAAAAGAAAAAAATTTTGAATTTTTTCTCTCGCTCTCTTCTTTCACGGACTAATTAATCGAGAAACTTATTTGGAATTAAATTTTTCGTACGAATTTGCTCTTATTGTATTAAGATTCATAAATTGGTTGATTTCGTTTTATTAGCTTAATATTTTCTATTTCATTATTATTGTCCGATGATTTCGATAGATACAATTCACATAATTGCAAATATCGTCCGCACATTTTACTCGGTAAATAGACGTATCCTATTTCTTGATTTCCTTCGCAAGCGGTTGCAAGTTTTCCGGTTTATTTGCCTTTTCCTTACCACATAACGCGCTTCACTATTTCACCAATGTTGTAAAGCCAAAGAATATTGACAAAGCGAAGCAATATCTGACATTTTAAGAGCCTTGGAATTCCGTATCAGCAAACGTATCCATATAGAAGGCTTATAGAACATCAAAATTCTGCTAGCATCGAATATTGCAGCGGACACACCACCGGTGACCTCCACGGCAGAACATCCCGTCGGATTAAATCTGATATTTGAAAATCGGAATATCATAAAATAAATATTGTGTTTAAAAAATATTGTACTATGACGGATCTTAAATGTGTGTGTTCACACATTTTAACGAAATTTTAATGAAACTTTAGCTAAAAAGCTAAATATCTATATGATTTTATTTGATTTAAATAATGATTTTATGACATAATTTTATTTAATTTATTTAATTATTAATTATGTCAGTTTTCCTAGATTTATAATTTTATACCTTAAATTATGTAACGGAGAGATACAATTATTACGTTTAAATGTACACGTGACGTGCGACATATTTATGCAAACGTAATTTTCAAAAGATATCCAGGCACGACTTATAAATGTCAAAGAGAGATCTGTACTTTATCCTTTTCCTCACGTTGCAGAACTTATTTAAAGTTTAAAAGCATTCAAATGTCACACGAAGGTCTAAAAGCAGTCGCTATTTCTCATGACTACGACAACTTCGACTAACTCCTCAGTCGGATACCATTTCCTCAATTCATACATCTAAATAGTGCAGTATAATAAGCCGTATAATTTATGAAGCAACACCAAATACAATCTTCTCTCTTTCCTCACATACACATATGTACATGACAATAAAGACGGGTCAATTGGGTTTATCTTTTGATTTCTGTAATATGGATGATATAGAATTACGAAATTATATCAACGTTTCGAATCCCCTTGTTCGCGACTACGTTCTTACCGCTGTATCGGGTGTTCGGCATGTAAGCGTACGCAATGTCGGTCCTGTTGAAAAGCGTCATGAAAAAGTGATATTTGCCCAAGGCATTGGAGCGCGGCTCGGTGGTGCCTTCTATGATCCGGGAGCATTTTGTCGAATCCGTAGTGGTTGCTGTTGCGAGCAGCAACAAAATGCCATGGTACAGAATCCTAGTATTATACATCGCCTGCAAACAGAGAAAATAACGTAACAATATTTCATTCTCTCGTTCGACAAATCGGCAGCAATTCGAGCGTGACACATTACAGATTATATATATAAAATCAAACGTTTTTACGTTAAATCGATGACACAAATCCAAACAGTTTGGATGATTGAAAAAGCATATTCACGTTCAAGTACTATCGAGTATCGCCAAGAATTTGATGAATTACCACTATTCTCTTTTAACGTTCGCGTTGTGATAATGCTATGGCGCTTATTGAATATGCGCGGAGTTTACGTTACAATTTACATCAAAGATTCAAAACGTGAAACGACTGGGAATAGGCAGAATTAAAATGTAAATTGGTTTCGTGAGAACAACCGCGGTGATTCTTGATCCCTCTCACGTTTGAAGGTACGTCGCGCGTCCTCACGTTCTTCGTTTATTCCCCTATTATGCGTTTCAATTAAAATTTAAGCAAAAATATTCCGACGTGCCGACGCATGGCGTGCGAATTTAACGTTTGGCGATTTAATTACGAGCTGAGCTTATGCTACTGTCAAGATGATTGAAGACGTACGCGACAGGTGAGACTTTCTTTTTTAAAAATCGATTCTGAAGCACTAAAGTATTAAAATAAACGGAGGTAATTGCTAGCTAAAATAAAATTAATTTCTGTACATATCTAAAGAAGAGAGTTATTCGAAAGAGGTTAATCTCGAGGAGCTAAAAGTTTGAAAGATGCAGAAAAACTGATCATTCGTATCTTGAATCTGTACGAACTAACTCGTTTATTCTAACTGCAACGGCAAAGCATTGCGACTACGAGGATTTGCGAACGTGGGTGGTGCACGTGAGTAACCGCGGGCTAGAACGATGCCAACACGTGAGACAATTGCCCTCGCAGTAATCACGTGTAACAAAGCGTGACTGAAAATGCATCGACACTGAGTCACTCGGCGATCTTGGCAGAATCTTGGCGCCGAAACGGGTACGTTAGAGTCGTTTGCGCTTTTCCCGGTTCATTGAACGAGCACACATCCGAAACATCCAAAGTGGTAAAGGTGAAGTGTGAAGTGTCGATGAAGCAGTTTAAGCGTGCCTTTTTGAGTAGCTCTTGAAGTCGATCTTTCTCATTCTTAATTCGGAACAGAATATTTATAAATAGAATATTTATGTTAAAGTGAAAACGATATTAAATCAAAATACCGAATTTAAAGTATATTAATTATATAAATAATGTTAGCAAAATATAATAAAATTGTGTAAGTTACAATTTACATACCTAACTACCTAATTTTGAAGAATAATTATATGTAATTAATATAAAAATATAAAATAAAATATAATAATATTATAATATATGTAAAATAAAATAATATAAAAACAAATACAATTTTTATCTTCTTCCTTAATAAAATAATTATAGCAAATAAAGAGGAAGAGACACTCGCGCGTATCACATTTGCTCCGTTAATTACAAATAAATACGAGCGCACTCATTAATGTAATTAAAAAATATAAATTAACTTCAATATTTTCCGATGGGAACGCGAAAACAGTAAATAGCTAATTATGCATTGCATCATGGCCTGGAATGATTGAAACGTATGAATTACGCAAAGTTCCACAGTCATTGCCGTTTAACGGGCAAAAATTGATGCACGCTGTTGAACGGCGCGTCTGACGATAATGCGGTCCACACAGTCGTATGTACACGATATGCGAGACGGAAAATACGGTGGCTTGTACGCCATGCGACACGTTGATCCACGAACATCACTGGCCTCTAATAAGCTGGTTAACCATAAATCCCAAGCGCCTAAATATATTGCGCCAAACCGGTGTATATATAGGGCATGGCATTTCACTCGGTCTGGCGTTCTGCCATGTTCGTTCCCTCGGTCGCGAAAGACCAACAGGAACTCAAACAATATCTACCAAGAGACTCGATCGCAGTTACGGTTTTCCTGCAGTCGGCGCTTACATTGCCGAAATTATATTGTTGTGTGTATGCAATTTGTTTGCAAGAGATTCAAACGGCCATGAGAATAAAAGTACGGAATTACTGAAAATACATAGTGATATATAAAATTATTGTGTCTTATCGCATAGAAAATATTGTAGAGAAGATTGTACAAAATTCTAGAAGCATTATATTCTAAAATAAATTCCTGAATCTACAAATTTATGCTTTTAGAATTTTGTACAATATTTTCTATGCAATAAGACACAATAACTCTATGTATCACTAGGTATGTATTTTCAGTAATTTCGTTTTATTCTCATGGTCATTATAATGCGAGGTAATAGAACTCTCCGAGCAAGTAGAATGATAAAATTTTTTATATAATTAACAATCATTATACTTTGACAATGTTCTGATAATTATTAAATAATCGCATCTATCAACAAATTTCAATAACTATATAAGATTCATTAACATAGTAAAGCTTTTATTGCATTTCATTTATTTACAAAACGCATTAAGAGGGTTATATTATCCACGATTGGAAACCTAATTAAACGGAATAATAATTATATTTAAACTACGTTTATTTGCTGTATTGACGAACGTGCGCGATTATTAATTAATTCCATTCCTGCTAAGCTGTTAAGCCCTTTATCTGCGAATGGCGTATCACAGAATTTCGCAGCCAATATAACTAGAATTTTAAGTGAGAATAATAAATTAATATTTCCCAGCATTGTTAATTTATGACATTGTTACTTCACGTTTGTTAATTCGCGTAATAATCAACATGGATAATAAATCGCCATTCTAACTCGATGAAAAGCATTTCTATAGATAATTTAATACAGCACAATTAATTAAACGTCCAATTCCAAGGAGCCACTTACTGTATTTCTGGCACAATTTGTTTTGTACTGTCATTTACACGTGCACAAAGGTTTAGGCTTCTACCGAGATTTTATGCAGTATTAATATTCGAGTTTCGATCCCGAGGTCGTTATCAAACTAAATGAGGTTACTCCGGATGAATAAACGGCTAAGTCGTACGTCGGGATTACGGGAACGAAGAGCGGTGGGATTTGGAGGGACTCACATCAAGAGTAACTCCGGACGACAGATTGCCCGCCAGTGCCGTCAATATGTCGGTCTGGGACTTTGGAAGAAAAACGAGGGACGCGCGATGAACGGGATGAGGACCTCATCGGCGATATTACGACGATCAAAGCCACGGAATGGAGCGCTTAGAGGAGGTAGAGAGACGTATTCATATCTTCGTCAAATAGACGACTTGATATTTAACGGCGCAGTCACCGCGATATCCGTAATAATTTTCACTGAAATAATCCGAAGTCACGAGACGCACGTTATATCCCGTCATCGTCGGGAGCATTTCTTGTTTCCTCGCTGTCTCCGTCTCCTCCTTTCTTTTATTTACCTAAATGTATCTTGCACGGGAAATCGCGATCCGGAGATTTTATATCGCTGTAAAACACAGTCTACTTTACCGAATGCTTTCCGAAGGAAATTGCGTTCTTGACATTACCGCTTGACAGGATATTCTTCCTTGCAATATGCGACCGTTATACATCATGCTTCATGAAAGCATACTTTTTAGATGTAAATTAACCCTTTAAAGCACATATTTTTTTAGTGTAATAAAAAATTAATATCTAACTAATTATGTGAAGTGTTCCTTTTGTAAAACAACATCGGAGAGATCTCTCATTTTTTGTTGATTTCTTTACTTCGTATAAAATAGTATTTTTTTCCATTCCACTTAACATCGTGTAATTGAAGTCAAACAGTCGATTGATTCCACCAAAGTTTTAATAAATTAAAAAAAAATTCAAATCCATCAAATTTTTTTTATATTTTTGGTATTTCGGTATTTTTGTGTGTGCTTCAAAAAGAGTCAATATATAAATGCACACATTAACGAAATACTTTTATAAATGCCTGTCTCGTCCAGCTGTTTGCTTTTCACGCGGAAGAGTGTAAAAACTTCTCTCTCCCTCTGAACGGTATGATAAAAGCTGACTTTTTTTTTTTGTCAAATCTGCATCACCGGCATTGAGCGTGTAAAGCATCTATAAAAAATGTAGGGTATTCAGCTGTTCGGCAAGCGCTTCCGGATAAAACATTGATTTTCCACTTGAAATAATCGCGGCTGATAAATGCCGTCATTGGTCTCATAGAAATGTTTGTTGCGAATCGTTGAGCGACCGAGCCGACACGAGAACTCTCGGTATTGACTAAACAAATATAGTAATTTTAGAGTAGAGTAGAAGAGATGAGAGAGCACGCCCTGCTCGTTGAACAATCATTTCATTAGCGGCTGTCAGAACAAAACGGTTGAATAGTTACTAAATTACCGTGGTATCGATTCGAACTGTTGCTCTCCATTAACGCTCGTCAAATCGTATTTTAGCGAATCGATCGTCATTATTCGAACATTTTCACACATTGATTAATTATATTTTTATGTTAAAATTTTGAATGTTTAATGTGCCTGTCATTAATATATGAAAGTATTTTGACAAACGCTCGACTAAATTTCTCAATCTCTTCGGAGTTTGGCGTAATCTATAGAACTCGGAAGTCAGAAGGACTCGAACAACATTCTATCTCATTATTTTCTCTTTAATAGCGATTGAAAATACACGTCGACCGAATAATCTCTCAATACTTTCCGGCGATTCACCGAAATTGTAACTTTTCGGCTCGCCGGCTCGCAAAGAAAGGTTCGACGTGACATGTATTCCCGGCGGCGCTCATGTAAGAAACGAAAATGCACTTGTGCAGCCGCCGCTGGCACAGAAATCACGGCGCGGGCGGTTCGATCGCTTTTTATCCGAACTTATCCATGTTGCGCCGCGGACGCAAGCTCTGCGCGTTCCCCGCAGTCCCCTTTTCCGCTTCCCGCTGTCCTTATCTGTTCCTACGACCTACGAGCAGCCTGGCAATACGTTTGAATAATGTGCCTAGTCGTGCATAAGGGAAGCACTGAAAGCACTCTGCACGCTTGACTAGCCGACGAACCACCGATCGAGCAGAAGCCAACGAATATTTCAATCGGGACGCGCAATTACACGTTATCATTAAACGTTTATCACAAAGGTATGGTAATTAAGTTACAGTAGCTTTTCGCTCTTAAGCCTTCTGAGCGATACATTCGCGCGCGCGACACAACGTCTTGTTGTAAAATAAACCTCTTTTATGACCTCTCACGATTTTATTTCGCAAATGTGTATACATTGCACTGCTGGTCTTTGTCTCTGGCATCTCTTTCGCTACAAGCAAATACGTGTTATTCGAGTTTTATTCGATAAAAGCTATACAGGCGACTGAGCTTATTTCGCCATCGACAAAGGACAAAGGCGATTCTTCTCGCAAGGGAATGCACGCAACATGCAATTACACCCAGAAAGTACACAAAGGCTGATTCGAAATAAATCCAGCAGCGTGACCTGTCATTCATTAAGCGAATGCGTTTGTGTTTTGCATTAAACATATCTTGTACTATATATACCTATATATTTTGTGCATTTCTTTCTCTTTTTCATTTTCTTTTTCTCCCCTTATACGAGACGGCACTTTTAGAAAGAACGCTTTACGCGACATAAGATTGTATTTTTTTCAAAGATTCTCTCGTTATGGGTACAATCGAGGATATTTCGAGTAAGTGGCTACTCACCATAATGTCGTTCGCGAGGCACGAAGTACGTAAAACTCTCTTCTGTCCTTCGCGGTAGTCACGTGCGTTCTCCAACGGGCGGTAGGGAAACACACCAGTGACACGTCCGCCACCGCCGCGGTCCTCCGGCTGACTGACAGCCGTCTGACTACTGGACCGTTACTACTTCAGGCAGCCGGGCGTGCGCGGCGCGCGACGCGCTCCGAGTAGATTTTCTCCTCGCGATGATCTCAGGGCAGTGGGCACACAACACTTTAGAATTATTTTGATTGTTTAAATCGGTCGTGTTATAATTATGGGTCTTATACTAATTTTGTTGTACACAGTGATCGCTTGCTGAATCTTATATAGCGAATATATGTTTATTTCGTTATCTTTTTGTGCCATTAAAATTTTAAAATTTAATGTAATATCTCTAACAGATAAATTTACAATAAAAAACAATATATTCTTTTTTTAGTAAAGAATTGAAATTCTATATGATATATAACGATATTCTCTAATTAATTATTCATATCAAAATCTATCGAAGTTCAATTAATGATTGACGACAATTTGCGAAAAAGTTTGTCTAAAATCAAGAGATTACTTAAAAATGGTTTACCTTAAAAGCATCTGCATAGGTGTGATAAACAAATGCATAGGTGTATATATGTTATTGTACAAATTTACAATGCGGGATGCCCAGATAAATTCAGGAAAAGAAGAGGAGAGAGGCTGTTGCGCTTATTACTACCGTGGATACGCAGTGATATAAATTAACTTTACAGCGGCTATGTGATGTTTGCAATCATAATTCTGAAATTTTCAATTTCAGACATTCTCGTAAATTTCCTTCCAGCGAGAGAAAGAAAACGGAGGATTGTTTGTGGAAGTATGGTTTCGCAATGTTCAGTAAGTAAAGTATCTCGTAATATAAATTTGTTCGTAATTCCTATCGGTTTCTTGTATCTGTTAGCTGTCAACGATTTCAACCGTTCTCGTTCGAGCTGCAACATACCTAAAAAGTTAAAGCGAAAAGCAACAGTTTATTTTTTTCCGATTTTCATCTCTCGGAGCGCTCAGTCTTTTTTCAATAATTTTTCCAACGTGTTTGATAACTTTGCCGCTAGTCCAAAACGTACAAAGTTGTCAATTGCATCATATTATGTAACAAATTGCGAACTCGTGACGTTTCTAAAAAGTGTATTAATAATTAATCCACTGTGCTATTGTGGAAGAGGCCGAATTAAGAATAAGCCGACTAATTGACTTGACCTTGTTTACTGCTGAATTGCTTTATTTGTTGGAGCGTGACGAAACTCTTGTCTCGGTTTTTGGCAATTAGAGTGGCGCCGCATGTCTATCATAATCCAGCCGTTTCTACGAACATGTGTTTTCCCGCTCCGAGAAACTTAATAAAAGCGCGTGTACATCACAAAAAAAGCACGATTTTTCATTGTTCATAATATCGCTTTATTTTTCGACAAATATTTATTTTATTTCATGCCAACGAATTAGAGAAACATACCGTTTTTTACTTATTTATACTTAATTTTTATTTTTTATTACAAAAAGAAAATTAAATTATTCTATATAGTTTTTATCGCCAACATTACGAGTTTTTTTTAATTACTTAGATTTTTTAAATATACTCGTATAAAATTATTTATTTTCGTAAATCTCGTTGCACTTTAATTTAAAGATTAATCCCAGAATATTCTACAAATTTAATTATTAAAACCAATGCATACCACTTTAAAAAGATTTTTGATCGATTTTACCGCAGCCATATATATTTTATCATCGAAAGCGTCGCATAGACGTCCAATGTAAAATCAATCGCGATTTCGAAACACCTCGAAGTCGTCGACTGTCTCACATGAACCAATGTTAACGCTCGGTCGTCTCGCTCTGTCCAACCAACAAGACTACGAAATTAAAACTCTCCTCCGAAGTCATCCCTCTCGAAAGTTTCACAGATCCATTTGCAAATCCAACTGTCACCGATCGCGCCACATTACCGTGAAAAGGAGCCGGGATAATGCTGAGCGAAGCGGTCGCGATAAATCCTTCAGGTTGCTTCGCGTTATACATAAAACTCTTGATATAAAAACACGAAACTGCGATCTTTGCATTTCTGTCATTGCACATTCCGAAGCTGTGATGTGAAATAGAAAAAAAAATGTAATATTTAACGTCGACAGCGATACTGCTGCGAATTCGTACGCTTTTCTCGTTCGTGCATCAGCATGCTCTTTGTAACTATATATGACAGAAAGAATTTTAGAGAAATCCTGAATAATCAACGCTATATTACTTTTATTTTACTTTTATTTTCGGATAAAAAAATAATCTTACTAAAATAATCATGACTGAGTAATCTACTGGAAAAGATCTACTTTAAACTAAATATCATAGTCCTAATTGAAAATAATTTTATTCTAAAATAATTATATTAAAATATTATACGAAGGTTATGTCAAATATTAATGCTGACTGTCAAAGTTTAATACGGGGGTACTCTCTCTCTGCATTTATACATATATTCTCTTTATGCGCATCTTTTTACACTTTTCGTATTTAAAAGGAAAGAAATATATCTTCGCGATATGTTGAAGAAAGCGAGAAAATAAAAGACATTTAGAAAATTGTAGAATATAACTAAAAAAGAACAAATTGTACAACATATTTTCTGTAGTATTACGTAAAATTCGTAATTGTTTTAGTATATATATAAAAAGCATATTTATTTATATTCTCATATCTTTATAGAAAAAGCGGAAGATCGTCCATTGTCAAATACTTCAAAGAAATCTACGTTGAGTACTGGAAATAAAATTAAGAGTAGAATTCCAACAACTCACTGCGGACGAAATGGCATGCAAGTACGTTAATTATTTGGCGCAATGCATCGCTAAATAGCTTTGTGTATAATAAAAAAAGATTCAATGCCCTCACCTCTCATCAAATCAAATGCAACGTCGATCGTCAATATTCACAATAATAAATCTTAATTTAAAACAATTATTTATTGTAATTTACGAGACATGTCTTCGATACTTGATCACTGCCTGTCAAACGTGATTACAGGGCGACTCGATGAGTCATCCAACGTACGAGGAGACTTCCAGCGGGATTAGCTCCAACAACTCCGCTCGTCGACCAAGCACGAAGACCCTGAGTATGTTGCCGTCTAGAAAGCCGACGAACGCGGTCCCCGCGGAGAAGCGTCAGCTGGAAATACAATACAGTTCAAAAAGAATGCGATACACGAATCTGAAAAAGACGCTCGTCGATAAGCAAGTAACTATCGATCGACATTGATTCTCCCTAAAAACGAGTTCTCATAGATAATTGTAATTATGCGATTGTAGTTGAAGAATTTTTGGTAATTTTTTTTGAATGTATCAAATTAGAAACTTGAACAGTATTCAAAATAAAAGTAGGATGAAGTATAAAGAGGTAAACATTCTTGTAACATTCTCCTTCGTTGCGTGTCTGCAGAAAATCGCGCAAGATCTGTATGACGAGATGTCGAATCTGCGGGAGAAGATAATCGCGGCCGGCGGCAAGGATCCGGGCAAGATCGAGGAACTAAGATCGCCTCAAGTGGAGTGCCCCAAACAAAGCTCGCCGACGCCGATCGAGACAAGCTCGCGACACGATTGCGCCGAGCAGCGGGAGCCAATCTGCATGGACGAGTCGGTGATAATCGGTGTGTCGCTGTTGCAAGATCAGCTGCAGAATCTCTGCGACCGCTCCCAAGAGATCTGCCAACGCGCTCTGGACAAGAGCTCGTCGTTCGCGTCCCTCGTCAAGTCCTGGCTGACAGAATCGAGTCGACAGGACGAGGTGGGCAACGTGCTGGTGGATTATTCAGAGGTGGACGCGCAGCGGGCGAACTTCACGCGAGACAACGAGGAGATGAGAACGCAGCTGGACGATCTGAGGACGGTCCAGAAGGACTTCGTCGCCGAATTCGCGATGAGATCCTCGAGTCTGCGTAGCGAATACGATAATTATCGCGGGCGTGTGAAGGAGGAGAGGCCGAATGTCGATCGCGGGGACCTGCTGCAGGAGCAGTTGAGCGTCGCGCTGGAGGAGCTCAAGGCGGAGCGTGACAAGGCGAATCAAGGGAAGGACAGGACGAGAACGATGGAGCTGCAGATGCAAAAGGCGCGGGCGAAGATTCGCGAGCTGGAGGGGCACGTGGCTAACGAAGAGGTAAAATCGCAACAGCTGCAGAAGTCACTGGAGGCTCAGTTGAAGCAAAAGGACCAGGCAATGGAGCTGAGAATGAAGGATATCCACAAGGCGATGAAGAGCAGCGAGGGCCTCATGGCGAAGATGGAGAAGCAGCGCGACAGCTTCGAGTCACGGTTGTCCTTTTTAATTCCGTCCGAATTCTCGGCCCCTTTTAATCTCGACCTTTAAGAAGTATAAAAGCCTAGTGTTAATTTTAAGTGATGGATAAATAAGGAAAGCTTTTTTTTTAAATAAAATTAAATTTCTATTAAAAAGCTTTGAAAAATTACTTATTATCTTTAGCTAGATAATGAGGTTGAATAAAGGTAAGATTGATCTCTTTTATTCTGTATTTTCTTAAAGTTGCCTTCCTTAGGATGCTGGAGCTCAAAGAAAAGATGGTTCGCAAGGAAGCGGAAGCAAATGCTACTATTAAAGAGTTATCGGTAAAATTTGAAACGAACGAACGAAATTTGAACGCAGAGTTGGTAGAAGAGAGAGAAAAAAGGTGAGTTATAGGTTCGCCGCCTTTAAGAATTTCTATTAGTTTTGTCTTTCAATGTTATCTTTGAAGAAAAATAATTGTATAATTATTATATTATTCTAATATATTTCATGTACATGGATAATAAGAATTAGATAAATTCGGGAAATTCGCGAGAAGTTTTTCTAAAAAAATTTCACTATAATTAATTCTAACATTACATTTATTGTAGACAAGAAGCCGAAAATGCTCTAATTGAAATGGAAGAACGTTGTAAACATCTTGAAGAGAAGAGCCAGCTGCTCTGCGATCTCGCGAGTGAGAAGAGCAATAATATTGCTGTCACAGGTAGGTAAGCTTAGCAATTTCAAAGTATCGAGAAAATTTCTCGTTTACATTTTGAACGAAATATTGACACAATTATAATATTTGCTGGTCAAAGCTTCAGATAATAATCACACGGAGAACGAGGTTTGCTTGTATAATGATCTCATGGCGGCCCGAGCCGAGCTAGAAAGACAGAGGGAAAAGATCGAGCAACTCGAGAGGGAGAAGCAAGAAATTGTCGCTGTGATGCATCAGGCGGCCGTTAGTTTGCATTACTTTCGGAATCTCTGCTTGTATAAGAACTAAGAACCGTTCGATTCGCTTTCCCACACTTGTTAGACCGTGATCTTCGTCTCCGATAGGTCGTTTACAAAATTAATTTCAATTAATCGTCCTTTTCATTCGCCTACAGAGCCATGATAACGAAGACGAGACGAAGGATAGGCTGGCTGCCGAACTCGTAGCCAAGACTAATGATCTTCAGAACCTGATGCTGGAGCACGCTCGGCTTCAGAAGATTGTTAGATTCGAGTAAGTTTCAATATCATGTTAGATTTGGTATATCAAATATTTGAATACCATTTAAAATATCTCTGAACATACAACGGAAAATAAATATTTCCATTTCAAATACAGTCAAACATGGTTTCTAAAAATATATTTATAATTAAAATGATTCTTTCTGTTCTACGTTATGTATTAGCATAGAAGCTAGATCGTTATTTCCTTACATTACAACGATCTTTCACATTCCTGGATAAAAAAAATATGTTTAATTCAGTTTTGATTTTTGCTTTTGAAGAGTTGGTTAGTTTCGAATTCAGACTCTCAATTTTTACTACGTAGGCAAGAGAGAAATGAGGTGCTGGAGAACGACTTAGCCGAGATTCAGCATCGCCTTCAGGCGAGATTGAAAGAAAATGGTAAAGCCCAGGGACTTGACACGATGGAGCTTCAGCAGCAGATTAGCGACTTGCGGAACAGCTTGGCCGAGGCTATTCAGCAGAACCAAGAGCTAGAGACCACCCTGACGCAGAAGCAACTAGAATTGGAGCAGCGCGATCGAGTGATGCGCGAACAAAGCAAATTCCTCAAAGTCCGGGACGAGCTGTTAAGCCTTCTTAAAGGGAAGCAGGCAAACGCGGCAAATCCTAACGAAAACTACGAAGATATCGATGAAGTAATGTTCGACGTTCCCTATATAGCCTTCTTTCTAATCTTCTCATATAATAAGTTCAATCCTTTTAATCCATTCTTAATCCAAATTATGGGAACTGAAATAATAATATATCTCAAATCTTCCGGTTTGATGAATAATTTTCGTTATGTAGGTCATATTTCTCGGGATTTGATTACGATTTAAATCTATTGTATTCTAATAGTTTTTTAAATTTTCATATATTCAGATCAACAAGCAGATTGCGGCAAAGACGGAGGCAATCCAGGAATTGTACATCACGCTAGAGGGCAAGCAGATGCAAGTGATGCGACTGGAAAAGCTGGTGAAGCTGCTGGAGGATCAGCAGGATCGCGCACAGGCACAACGCACGCGACTCGAGCATCGCATTGCGCAACTGGAAGTGAGCTTGCGGGAGAAAAGTAAAAACGATAGCAACCGGTATGTCATGAGGAAGTATTTGCGTAAACCTCGATCGAGCATCGTCAACGATAGATTGTCGCGCGCTTTTTCTTGCGAGTCGAACCGAGCGTTACTAGAAACGCCGTATCAATACTTTTCGCGTCACGTCCCACCCACGAAGAGTTCGGATCCTCCGCCGAGAAAATTTCATCTTAACGACTGGTACCGTATTTCGTCCGATAAGGAAAAGGCTTTCATTTGCGAGCAATGCCGGCGGGAAGTTAATGAGAAATTCAGGGATGACGTAATCCATCACGTTGGAAATCGTCGCATTCGGGGATCTCTTTACGGTTGGTTGATGGATTCCACGGCTTTAGAAGCCCTCGGCGAGCCAAGGAGTCGCTTAAACAAATTTCACGGCGAGCTCAGCTCTGAGGAAGACGCGAATTGTTTCTACGGGATCGTTAATCCTATTGTGGTTCATGATAAAGCGAAGGATTGTAACAGAGAATCACGTCGTTATCGCGAACAACATTATTGTCGATATCGCGGTCGTCTGCCGAGGCGGTCTTTTCATGACGTCTCTCTTCGATGTAATCCGATTATTCGCGCGACGTAATACCATTATTTCTCATACAGTTCATGCATTACAATGAGGCTTATTGCGTCTATATTATAATTAATCATTTCATCCTGTTGTGTCGGTTTGAATAGAAAACTTCTTGAGAGATCATACCTGAGAAATGATATCATTTTAAAGTTTTATGCTTGATACGTAACGGTATGTTTCATGGAATTTGTTTAAAAATTTCATGATCACTTTTGCATTGACAATTAATTTTTTATTCACTAATTCAATAAGCTATGATAACATTGGTACTCGCAAGTAATATTTTTAGTAAATTAATCGTTGTTATTACAGATATAAATAAGTGGACGCTATTAACACACATTCGAGACAAACCATTCTTATGCGGATTTTTACTCGCATATTTTCTTTCATTGTAATATTATTTTAAAAGTTTTTTTTAAGTTCTCTCTTGTCTCAAATGTATTAATTATGTGGCCTGTTTTGGTAGGCTAGGTACTCCCTGCTTCATTGTATCGGTATTGATGTAACTCGACGACAAAGTTTCTTACAGAGTGCCTAGCCTCGCAAACAGATTGGATTACAATTAACATTTCTGATAATTTATCCTTTTATGTTTTAGGAGTAGAGCCTTCGGTATCCTGTAAGAAACTCTGTAATCGTCGGCACAGCCTATAAAGTATCAACCTGCGACTATATTGGATTTAACAAGAAATTATTTACATGTGCATGTCAGATATCTATAATTCGCGTGTGTATACATACCTAAAATAACAGTCTAAAATTTTACGTGATATACATATCACACATTTTGAGACAAATAACGTGTTTATACGAGCGCGTTTTTGTAGACCCCGTTTATTTTGTACAATATTTATTCTATTGAATAAAAATATATAACATAAAAAATATATTAATTTATTTATTCCATTATTCGCTATCGTTATCGCTGCTACCTGAATAAGCACCTAATAACGAGAGACCATTGCCGACATTATCTGACTTAGTGTCTATATTTACTGTATTCGATGTACTCGTCGAAGTGTTAGGTGTTTGGTCTAACTGTAAAACTGTTTTCTTGTCGGGAGAAATAGCATTTTCGATCATGGAGGTTTTATTTTGTGACGACCTTGCGTTTATCTTTATACCAATATTACCTTTCTTGACCAAAGCGGACGAATTCTTTTTATTAGATAATAATCCCGTATTTTCCGACCATAATGATGCTTTGGCAAGTTTTAAAGAATGTCCAGAATTTTCCTGCAAGTAAGCAATAATTATCATTAGTTTTCATGTTTTTGATTAAATTTTTCCTGCAACAAACAATAAGTAAAATTCATTAAATGCAAGATTAAGACCTTACTGTTTCTTTGTCGTTTGCTTCATCTGTTTTAAGTATTTTTGTAGGAGGTTGAACTTTTTCTTCTTCTTCTTCCAGGTCCTCAACTTCTTCTTCCACAACAGTCCCGGTTAATTGTCTCTTGCCAAATACAGATTTAATATACCGTTCATCCAATTCTTCTTGTTCCTTTTCTGTCCTCTGTTTAGCAGCTGCGGTGTCGTATTGTTCCAACATTTGATCATAATCTATGGTCTGCTGCCTTCGATTTAAATCCTTCAACTCCTCCAAAGATTCCAACAACTCCAGCTCTTGCTTCGATTGGAGCGTTCTCTTTTCCAGGAGTTTCATCGGATTGGTGGCCTCTTCCTCTTTCTCCTCGTCCTCCTCCCTTTGCGCCTGTTCCTCAGCTAGTTTCAACGCCATAAAATTTCTCGTGGCGCCTGCCTCTATCTCGTAATCCGTATTCTTCGGATCGGTCTTGAAAGATATCTCTTGCAGGCAGCGGGTGCACTTAATGTAGAACCTGTAAATGCGTATCCCCAGATAATCGTCGCCCTCGACGTCCTCCTTACGCGCATTAAATTTCTTGCCCTTGTAGATATATTCACCGCATGTCTTGCAACGCATGTTGAACGGTGCCATCAGTCGCACGGTGTACTGGCGATTTCTCGCCAGTTTCATGCGCGGGATCTTCGACGGATCGAAATCCGGTGGATAGTATTTCTGGAATACGAGGAGATAAGAGATGAAGGTTATTAAAGAGTGGATAAATGTGGATAAATGCAATTGCGAAAAGCAATTTCTCGTCTCGTACTTACGTTCAAAACTTTGCGCTCCGACATCTTGCGGCTCTAGTCCTCTAGGTGCGCGATTAGGCTTTGAAATTTATATCTTTCAAATAATTTGTGGACAGCAAAGCCGCAGCTCTTTAAGGTTAGGTCGAAAGATACAAACGCAAACGGAGTACGGAGTGACGTAGTTCGGTTCGGCTGCGTAGTGCGTGAACGTTTGCCAACCGTGCGCGTCAGCCAATCATGGTGTCGTGCCGCGATATCGATTCATCTCGATTTGCGATTCTCGAATAGGGCCGGTATCACAGTCTGCGATTAACGTGATTCTCCTGCATCTCTTTCTAACTATCCCCCTAGAAAGAGACGAAGAGTGAAGTTTAATCGGAGAATCTAGGGAGAATCACGTTAATCGGAGACTGTGATACCGGCCCCTTCGGAAGCTGTAGATCACTTGAGGATAACGTACTTGTATCTTACTACCATTATTATGAGATTATTATTGAGCAGTATCGTGCCATTAGAGCTAGCGGACGCTGTTATACCGAATTCTTTGAAAGAATCAATAACAAATGCTATAATGGACGCACCAATATATCTATTGTACTAAGCACTGCATTCTATGTTTTTAGAATATGCTCGTGTAAGTAATACAATTCTTATTTTCCTATGTCCACTCATTAATACCGATTATCACCGTTAATACAATCATTTTCATTTTTGTGTAAAAGTAATTTTTTTGTTTGTTCTTGAACCTATTTGTTTTTAGCATGATTTAGAAATAATAGTAAGTTAAAAGAAAAGTATTTTATAAAAATTGATTCTTGTAAAAATCATTTTCCGAAAATATATAATTATTTAAGCAAATACCTAATTAAATAATGAATTTAATGCGCATGAGAATTATGTTTTAAGATATTAGATTTTTTGAACATTGTTTTAATATAAATTGTATATTTGTTTGTTACAGAATCAACGTAGCTACGTGGCAGATATAATTCCGCTGTTGCGCGTCAGGGTCGGTGAGTGATAAATTTTTATATCTATTGCATACATTTTTTAGCAAATTACATAATTACAATCAAATTATATAAATTTCTTTATAATTATAAAATAAATTTGCTTGTTTTTAGTACTTTGGGATGTATGTATATTATAATATAATATAAGTCTGATATAAGGTACTGGTATTTTTATTCAGACTAACAATAAGTAGTAAAATAAGCAGTAAACGTAATCACAACTCTCTCGCGAGCATGTCAGATGTCGAATGTCAGATTGAGCTTCGTGCATGCAGCGGCGCTGCTACAGTGCTACGTCGACGGGCTGTCCCGTCTCGTGGCGTCTTCTAACGGAAAAAATGTCAGCTAGAAAAATTTTTCCATTTTTTAATTGTAAAATTTGGCAATTATATATTTTGAGACGGAATATCTCAGCATAGAAGACTATGGAGCAAAAGTAAAAACGAATTTGTTATATAATATGAAACCAATAAATCGATTAAAGTCACTCAGAAACGCACTGTTTCAGCCATTATAGCTGAACGATAAATCTTGCCTGCGATATATCAACTATAATTGGGCGCTAAGTATAGCGCCTGTACCTTGCGTCGCGCGTACAGTTGGCATGAGAGAAACACTACCGTATTTCTTGATTAATATTAAATCTAATCATACTATAGTAATTAATATAATTATATAGGTTTAATAATTTATTCCGCGGACGCAACGCGGGCGTTTGACCGAACAACGGAAGAAACGGCCTCCATCGCATGAAAGCGTCTGCGGTACGTTTCGCGGAACGGGATTCAATTCGGCGCCGTATACGTGGATCTCTACGGGCGAGGGTTATTCAGTGAGGTGCGAAGTCGCTCAAATAGATCGACTCGGGTCGCTTGATCGCGTTCAGAACCGAGCTTTGTGCCTCGGCAAGGCATTGTGCCCGGAAACGTCGCAACCAGCCTTCGCGGAATTAGAAGAATACGCTCGCACGAACGCTCGTCTCTTCATACGTCTCGAACGCGTTCTTCTAGAATTTGCGCGCGAATTAACTCGATCTTCTGATTATATCTAGAAGCGGCTCCTGAGATGTGCTATCATTTAATCGCGCATTTTTCTTTGATGATTTTGGCGTCTGATAGATTTCCAAATTCTTGAAAAGAGAAATGTAGCTAAATTTCACGACATTCGTCTCGCTAAAGAGAGGATCTATATTTTATGTACTTGCAAATGTTATCTGAACAAGTGACTTTTGCACTTATGTCCTTCGGATTAAAAAGTTCCGCTAAACATTAAGAGTTGAATTGAACGAGAAATTTAAAGAGAATTAGCGATTGAAGCTCGCTCGACTTTAATGCAGCGTGTAAGATTGAGAAAATCTAATAACATTCTTGGAAAAATCAAACATATATTTTTAAATATATTTGATTTTCCCTTAAAAATATTCCATAAACACCGGACTTTTTTGTTCACAAGCTCCACCCATTCTTGTCTTTTCGCATTCGCTTTCCCATTTTCCAGATTCGTTCCTCCTCTCCTTCCAATGCGATTTCACGGCGATAAATCTAACAATACGCTTAAAAGCACACCACTTAAAAGCACTCGTAATCCATGGCCGGCAAGCGCGAACAGTATATTCCTCATCCGGTCGAACCTACCGCGTCGGGGATTCTTGGTCATTGGATATCCTCCGGTTATCCCTTCGGGGTCTCACGGACGGTGGTGGATCGCACCCCCGAAAACGCAGCCCGCCGAACCTGCGTCGAACAGAACAGTATGGGTGCGCAAAGAGGATCGAGAGGGAGAGAGAGATCGACGCGGAGAAAGAAGTAGGAAAGAGGGAACGCAGGGAGAGATCTCGCTCTCGCGGAGGGCACATGAAAATATTTCTCGGAATGCCGAAAACCGAAACACGAGCCGACCGGAGTTCTCTTCCTCCTCATCCTCGAGGGGACGCCGGCGGTCCTCTGTGTGACATCGGAGATCGCCGTCATTTCGCGGTGACCGCCTCTCGTTCTGCTCCTCTCCTCCACTTACTTCCTTCGCCGTTTTCTCCTTTTATTTGTTATCATCGTCGTTTGCTCGTTCTCGCGCGCGGATACGGCGAATCACTGTATTTCACACATGTACATATTACGTGGCGTTCGGGTTTTATAAGTTACGATTTTTCCTTCTTCGAGAACAACGACGCGTATATTTCTTTTATGCAACACGTGCATGGAAAGTGGTTCATTACGCACGCTACGCGTGCGTGATAGACCACTTTCCACGCACTTGCAACCTAAAATAGGGTGTGCAAGTCGTGCGTGAAGATGAAAATTCCCGGGTGCGGTGACCGCACTCGCCTTTTTTCATCTTACAGCACTTGTTACACAAATAACTATTAACATCGATCAATCCGCTGAAAAAAGAAATTTCGCGATCGATTATCGCTCAATCGCGACCGCTATTGCTAGATTCGTCTGTAGCGCTAAATTTCCTGGGAACCTGTCGGAATTTCAGGTTCATTTGTCCGTCTTTTGAGATCAACGAGCACTTTGTGGGATATTGTCGGCGAGGCATCGTTCGAAAATCCGTGTTCTTAAAGAATCTTAGAGAAACGTTGCACTTCAGTCGGCTTCTTCTTCATGCCTACCTGAACATTCCCACAGGTTGAGAATTTCTAGTTGAATGGCGGGAGTATTGAGACAGTGACCTGGTCCATGGGTAAATATATTCAAGGCTTTCGAAGAATTGTCGTTTCTACACACTTCACGGTGCGTCCGGATCGAAACAGGTCGTACACCATGTAAAAATAATCTTCCACGAGCAAACGGCTGTCATTACCTATCGACACCGTTATTTTAATTAATCGCGCATAATATTCTTTCGTATAAAAGTGATAGAGATGAAAGAGATTTAAAAAAAAAAGAGTAGAAGCATACGCGAATCTAACTCGTGTTTTATAGCGATTATTTGATTTGTATAAATTGAATTTGATTTAATTTATATTAATAATTAAAAATGTATTGTATTGACGGAGGTTCACATTTAGAATCAAATTGATGCCTGTGACTGTCAGGAAATTACTATTAACTTCAACAGTAATGATTTTGGCAATTCAAAATTAAATTCATATATAAATTAAAATATATGTTTTTGAAATATTTTTCGATAGTGACAATTTTCGAGTGCTTTGCATAATATATATAAGCGCAATTTTTATTAAATATTTTTCTATAAATTACTGTAATACGTCTGGATATTTCGTAACTCGTAGAGTCGGACTTTCGGCCGCTAGGTGGCTATAAACTTGAGCTACACAACGATTATTTAATGAATAGTTTTAAGAATTTTGTTAAAATTGTTTCATATGTATTTAATTATTCTCAGTACAATCAGAAAATATACTACTAAATTCAACTGTAATAATTTTGAGGTAATTAAATTAAAAATACAAGCGAATTGCTCTAATGTTTCTCGATATCGATCGCAATCAATACGGGTGTTTTAAAAGGACGGAATATCGATTGTGCTATCGGATAGTCTGAAACTTCCCGTGAAAATTAATCATTTTATCTGACGCTTTACCACTAGATCAATCTTGTAGGGAAGAGACGTCGACTATCTTTTTGCAAAATTTTACAACTTTATTAATACCAATTACTTGTAATAAATTATATTTAACATTTTGAAAGAGTCAACACATAATGATGTATATTGAATGTGTCGTATTTATTGAGGAAAAATATATATTTTTATAATTCTTTACAGTTACTCGTGCAAATTACTTCTATATTTACCGCTCCTCATTGTGTTGTGTATATTTCAGTTTAGTGCTCCAATTCAATCGATATAGATTTGCGGTAAATACACAAGTGATTCATAAAAACTAATTAAAAATATTATTTACCCTCGTGATATAATCAATGAATAGATAAAGAACGCGTAATTTATAAAATAGTTTTAAAGCTTTACCGAAAAACTTAAAGAGCAGCTTAAAAGGCTGGCATTTAAACGGCTGCCATTATTGTTCTTGCACCTAGAAGGCGTACGGAGAACCGGTCTATAAATATCCGTCCGATTGCGCCGCCGAATGAATTAGACTTTACGGGTTTTTAAATTGCCGCCGTCATTTTTAAAGACCGCGGCGGCCGTATCTGTGGCCGTAATTGTATACGCGCGCGACCTATTTCCATCCCGTCGACGCGTACGCGTACGCAGTACGCACTATCGCTGACTTACGATTACTTGGTCATCGCTATGATACAAACACCAGTCCGTACGGTCGTAACGCGAGATACGCCCGCTCGGGCTTACCTGCCCTGTATGCGATAAAGGTAGCACGTCGCAAGGCGATAAGACACTTCCACGGTCTGGCACTCATACGGCCAGGTGACAATCACCCGTTGCGCAGCGGGGTATACCGGGTATACCATAGTTCTTGCGTCTCCGAACGCGAGTACGAGGACCGATAGCGCTATTTGTCGTGCGCAACCGGCGAGAAGGAAGCATGCAGGCCGCTTATGAAACCGCTGAGAGCGTGAGAAACTGTTCGTGCTGTGACGGCTACCATATAAAAAAACCAGATGAGCCGAAAGGAAAAGTCGCAAATATCTTTCTGTATATTTTTCTTATTCGTATCAGCTCCGAATAAACGAGGTACAATTACAGTACATAATATCGCGAATTACAATGTAGAAGATTCTCTTTTTTTTAATAGAAGAAAGAATGATTTAATAAAATCATACGGAATATCAAGATTGAAGTACCGAGGACGAACATCTCGTTCGGAAATACAAGCAACGCGATTAGCAACATTTAGCTTAGTCTGCCATCACGATATGCGTGACGAAACATTGCGTCGAAGCAAAATAGATTCTCCTTCGGCAAATTGATCTTGGAAAAGCACGTCTCTCGGGTTGGAAACGTACCATCTCTCGACGGGGTTTGAGGCTTCGGGATCGCCGTGTATTCGGTTACCGCGCCTCGTCTGTGAAATCCTGTTTGATCCCACGGTCCGGCTGGAAGGAAGAAGGCCTCCCCGATTCGTATGTGATAAACGAAAAAACTTGCCGCGTAACTGCAGCACCTACGTGACACCCTGCTAAAGAGATTATCGGATTCCTCTCCGGGCGGCTCTCTCTGCTCATCGCTTTCGCTCTCTGCCCAAGGCATCAAAATACCGGCGAAATGAATGGATATCACTGCCGTGGACCAAAACTTCGCATAAGCGGTCGCGTCGAGAAGTTCAACATGCGATCGAGGGAAGTCCGAGAAATACCGCAGCGAAGAATAAAGGGACGGAAATAACGAAAGTGGTACGGCCGTATCTGAGTGGCCCGTCGGTTACTCGCATGCGTTTCGGATTTGTAAAAAGAAAATATCGGTATAAAGGATTTTTTAACATCTTCTGCAAAGCTATTATAATGTTAAATCGAGATTAATAGAACACTCCCCAAAAAGAAATATTAACGCAAAACTGATATTCTAAACATAATAAAAATAAAAACTATTAGGTTTATTCTAAAGATAAATTTCTAATATGCGTCAATTATTGAATTCTCTACACATATATTGATGAAGTATTAATGTTATTTAGATACATAAAGATAACTCGTGTGTATCATCGCAAAATATCAGCTTTCTCGAATACTTCTCTGAAATTTTAAATGCCCTCGGACTCGCTTTTCGCTCGCGCTGAAAGCGGAGCGGCGTGGCTTTCAGGACCAGGGATCCTTCGTGGCGATCCCTTTTTCCTCGGGCCCGTTTCTCGGGCCCTACGGCCCGTTCGCACGACGCAGGATTCCGAAGCGTGCGCGACGGGCCCCCCCGCATCGCCGGATTCCTGCGTTGGATGCGCCGGCGATCGCGCCGCGCCGCACCGAAACAATCGCCGTTGCATTCGGAGCATACATCCTGCCGTCGCGATTCCGCAATTAAATTAATGGTCGATGCGGTGGCGGCCTTGCGACGTATCATGCGACGATCGATAACCCGAGGAACCCCTCGCCGCGTATTCTTAACGATACCATTATTCATCCAGTCTCGAATGCCTGTTGATGCTCTGTCCGCTTAGAAATGCTCAAAAGAAACAAGATATCGAAACCACAATGCTATCGTATTTTCAAAGAGATGCTACGATTGATACTCCTTTCTTTCTTTGTCGCCCTTTATAGATATTTTTTTAAATTATTAAAATTTATACATATATTTTTTTTAGCGTTCTACCATTTGTTGCTATAAGTATACTGCACATGAAACATGTTGTCTCTGACAATTTACCAGACATTCTCGGTAGAACTCAATATTTACATTCAAAAGATTTTGATACATTACGAATTTGAGCGTCCCATTACGACAATCTGGAACTCTTAATGATTCTTCCTAATAGGCCCAAATAATTGAAATTCCAACGACAATTGCACGCGGAAGTTTAATTCCGCGATAAGAATTTAGCAGAAAACGACGAAGACGAGAGAGGAAAGTGGATTAACGTGGAACTGCGCGGCAGAAAGATTAACACAAGTTCGTCTTAATCAGTCATGCTTTCGCTATTATCGGAGACTCGATAATCATTTTATCGGTTATGCGCGGTATTAGCATCGCATCAGGCAGTTAGTTTAGCATCTTTCTTTAGTGGATTTTTTTCTAGCGATTCAGGAATTGCGAGGAGCAGGGATGACCGGTTTAACCAGACCGGCCGCGACTGATTTCTAAATTGATCCTTTTGGTGTCCCGAACTCTTTAAACGCAACGGGTCCAGTTTCCACTCCGGATCAGCTCGTGGACTACGACGAACGAGCAATTATCGGACATGCCGGGACGCGATTCTCGCTCGAAATTGTCAGGAAGATTTAATACTAATCCGCCGAAAATACATTTTAAATAATCGACTTGTCACTCATTATTATCGGTAATTAACGATTAATTATCAGTGTTTAATCAATATTCCTGATATTTCTTGATATTCCTGATATTTAAATGTACTAAAAATATATTTGTTTATAATACTAAAATATATTTGAGTAATATTTCCTTAGCTTGAAAAGAATTCGTAGCAAGTATAATTTAGATGCGAATTAATAATTAAGTTAAATAATCGTCAGTTCCCACCGACACCTCGACGTCGTGCTTCAAAATTCGCCAGCTCTTTACCCCCCGGTTGTTGATTAACGACCACTATGGGAGGCGCGGGTATTCGGGTACAATGAACCCCCATTAAATTGCTAACATTGTACGGCAGCGTCCGAAAAGGATTATTGAGTTCGCCGCGGACAAGATTGATCCCCGACCGGGCGAAGCATCCTTTTGGTAAAAAGCCGCGCGAGAAAGCGGCATTACCTGCGCAAACGCGCGCACTATAATGATGGCCGTCGAGCCAATACTTCCTCGTAATTTTCCAGCAAAGCAGATAATGTTGTTTGGATCAAAGGTATCCGATATCCACTTTAAAACTGTTAACATTACCGCGAGTCTTGGGAGAATTTTTACGACTATAACGCAATTAGAACTTAGAACAAACGCAGTATTAAAAATATTTTGATACGCATTTTTATATAAAACTTCTACTTACAATTAAAATTATTATATTTATTACAAATTGTAAGAAATCATCATGCACTTTAATTCCGCGCTTGGGCTTTAATTGGCATTTTTTAAATATTGCGATTTTATACCAAAAAGCTTTCAATAACCTTCGTAAGAATATCCACTCATTTTGTACTTCGCAAAGTACACGTTTTGACTCAGCAAGACACGCCCGCTCTCTTTGCTGAAAAAGCCGGCGTGTTTGCGATCGGCGATGGTACACACAAAGTGACTTTAAGAATAAACGGAAAGGGTGTCTAACGGTGTCGAATCGTAAGTATACGCCGTTTCGCGAGGGATGTATGAAACATGAAATTTTACCGAGGCGAAACTTCGAGGTCAGGCCCCCATCACGACGCCGCGGGGCAGAATAATAATTTCGCGCCCTTACGCCACGCAATGATAAAAATGTGAGAGAGAATGGCGTAGTACGACCTTGGTTTTATTTTCTCATTGCAAAATTGACGGTCCCAGACAAGGTGTCCTCCATAGATTGGAGCTCCTGTCGTTCTAATTTCTCGATGGATTAAAGACTTATTGAAACTTATGTCATACAATATCTGAAAGTTGATTTAGAATTAAAAGACAGAAGGAAGAAGTCATAACTTCTCTGATGGGCCTAATAATATTCTACGATCGATCACGCATCATCGTGTCTATCTACAAATCGCATTGAAGGAAAAAGACAAACGGATCAAGGGGCGTTGCACCGTTTATCTCTTCGCGGAAAATGGTTCGAGGGGAGAGCATTGTTAAGACGGCATGTCGCCGGCTATAAATAAAACATGATACTCGCGTTGCGCGCTGCGGGTCGGGTGTGTATCGCACGCAGCATGACCGGATGATGTGGCTTCGCCTGAGATGCCAGCGAGATCGGCCCGGCGCGACGCGGCGAGATCTCTCTCGGCTGGTGAATGACAGCTTCCGATGCTGGTGGTGGTGGTGCATGATTACTGGCTACGACAAAGGAGCTGGCTAATCGAACACACGTGCCGTATTTTTTCACCCGCGCGCCGAGGAGTCGGCATTCTCACCCGATCGCGCGAATCCCTTCTCGCGATCAACAAACACGGCGAGTTCGTGCTCGCCAACGCATCGCGAATGTTTGTGAACATCCTATCGAGTGCTGGATACATAGTGACTCTCTCGCGAATAAAATGTTACGCGAACGAATGAATGAATGAGTGAATGAATGAATGAATGAATGAACGAATGTTGCGCTTTTTTTTTCTTCTCTTCGCGAAGAATGCCACTCGTGCGATGGCATTTTGCTTCGCGGGCAGAACTATGCAAATATTGTAAAATTTGCAAGTAACGCTGTTAACCATTGAATTTTTTAGCATAAACTAGAAATAGATACGAAAAGTCTGTGCGGTTGTACAGAATTGTAATAAACGAAGGTGATTCTTTTCAAAATTTAATTAGGGCCGTTTATAAAAGCTATCAACATCTTAATATAGTTGGTTAAGGAAACATTATTTCCGTCTTTCGTAATATCAAGTGCCTAAATAGATGTTTAAGATATTAATGGAAAACACTGATTCGCTAGGTCGCGAATGTGGCGAAGGAAGAATAAAAGAGCGTTGTAATATTGATATGATTAAATGAAGTAACGAATGGTTGTTGTAATAAAGAGAGGATGCCATAAGTGGTATTGCACGCCTACATCAACCAGACAACCTCGAATGGCATGTTCGCGGTCCAAGGTAATCACATGAAAAGTCGTGCACTTATCAGGCCGTTTCCCACGCCCACATATTCGGCGCAAAGATTATCGCGCCGTAGAATGTTTACAGACAGTTTATTCTATACTTAAAAATTTTATTACTCTGCTATTAACCCATATCATATCTCACAAATTAAGAAAAAATTGTCATCGTTATTTTGTACTTAAATCCTAATAAGTTTTATTGGAAATACAGCTGCATGCAAAACAGGTTGTTTTATCATAAGAAAATATTATTAAGAAATAATAACGAGATATAATTGTGAAGCATGAAACCATTCACTATTCCTAGAATTTTTTATTTTACGGTTAATATTGCATAGATTAATAAGTTCTTAGAGATTAACGGATTATTTAAAGAGATTAATATTTCGGGGTAAAAATTCGTTTTTCGCAAACAATTGATTTCTTTCGACGGATTCCTGTAGGGTCGATTAGACGTTCGCAGACTCACGTACTGTCGCGGGCAACCGTTGTTCTTCCTCATCAATTTACAACGGATGCAGTCTTGTAATTGGTATGCATCCTTGCTTCACTCAACCTGTCTGGCGCGCTAGTATCACATTGGTAACAACACTTGTCTCTTCCTTTCTTCTTCTTCTTCTACGTCTTTAAGCTAAAAGTCAGCTCTGAGAATCTCATCGCCAAGTTAAAGCATTTGTTGCCAGTATCTACTCTTCTCATGACCACATATGATTTTTTTTCTTTTATTTAAAATATATAGTATATATACTATATAGTAATATATATATATATATATATATATATATATATATATATATATATATATATACTTTTAAATTCTAAGCTTGGATGAATGGCATTTAAATTCCACTTGTAATTAACCTTTAACTCGCGATGTCAGTTACTGAAACGGCTCATATTTCTTGTATTTCTGTTATGAATGTTATTTACAACCACCTGTTAAATATCAAGAAACGTCTAGCTTTAAGATATGCCGTTTCTTGCTCAAGTATTTTTACGAGCATTCCATCCCATATTTCTCATAAAGCCGAAAAGTAGTTTCTGAAATACGCAAAGACGATGGTAAGGTCGCGATTTAAAAAGTTAATGTGTATTTTTGTTCCTTCTTATAAATAATATATATTTGTGGAAAATTAAGAAAAAATAAAAGACAGCTATTTTAATTGTGTTCGTGATCTTGTCTATCTTTTGCTATCTCTATCTTTTTTACTTCTCTATTTTACAATATGCCTCTGTGCTTAATTTTCCAATTTCTACCAAGTTTAGAGGGTAGCAACCAAATTAATACGTCATTCGCGGCATTTGCGCGCATTCGCCGCCATTATATAACACAGCACCTCGCATCTTTCGAGAAATGCGAGCTTCTCTCGCGTCTACCGGATCCAATGTCGGTTTGTTCTCTCTCTTTCTCTCTCTCTCCTTTCCTCTCTTTCTTGGGGTTCTTTCTACCGGTTAATACCGCGCGCCTCGTGTGTGGCACACGTGATTTACATGTGAGCCGGCGGCCGGCGACGGTGCGATGGTACCACGGCTTTGTGTGGCGCGAAGCGCGAGTGCGAGCGCGCCCGGGATCGGCGTCAGCGAGGCCTTTTATACGTGGAAAAGGCGTTAGCCGGTGCAGGCAGGATGTTTCGGCGGGACTCGTGAAGGAATTGCCGGCGAAGGAAGGACAGTCCGTTACGAAGGACGTGAGGAGCGAAGAGCAGGAGGAGAAGAATGACCACGCATGTTTCACGGATACGGGTTTCGCGAATCTCGTCTCGCGCGCTCGCGCGCCCGCGCCACATTTGCTTAGCAATCGCAATTAATAGCTCCCGCGGCGACTCAATGGCCGTCTTTGTTACAAGTGCAAACCTTATTTGCAACTAAGACTTCATCTTTGCGAGGCTTAGAGATCCCGAGATCGTATAGAGCGAAGATAAGAGGAAAATGGAGATTTAAATCGGTGATCTTTCTTAATCTCCGTTGGTTCGTGCTCCGAGTACTATGTATGAAAGAAGAGTGTGGCAATACAAGAAACGCAATTTTTCAATTTCTTACACAGATTAATAGTTATAGAAAGTTTTGTATATTTTTTTTATTGAAAGAACATCACGAGTTAAAATTTTATTACTCGCAATTTAAAAAACATTTCTTTAAGACGTTGAGAAATTTTGAATTGTGACGATCTTCTTTCAAGGAACACGATTTAAATCCACCGCTGTGCCCGAGAGACGTCTGAGAATGTCCATGGATGTCTGCGCATGCAGAAGGCTGTCTCTCATTCCTTGTTCGCCTTCGTTGCGAGAGACCGCGAGGAAGGCCTCCCGCGATCAGAAACACACCGCACAACGCGGTGCATTTTGCACGTGGACAATGATTTGCAACCGCGCGCGTGTACACGTGCAATCAGCGTTACGTGCCGCGTCGCGTTGCGGAAACATCGTGCGACTGTCGTGCGAGAAGATCCCGCAGCGGCGTCTTTCTTCGTGTCTTTTATGTCTCGGTATTCGCTCGGCATTCGAGACATCGATAGGCAAATATCTCACTGGAAATTACGCTTTGAAAAGCGAGCTGTGAGTGTGACTTTTCACTGACCTAAGAGTAAAAAATTGCGACCTGTTAAATTGAAGAATTTCAGTATAGAAATGATTCGATGGTTCGACTTTCCAATTCTTATTCAATACCTGTTGATGATATTCTTGATGATTATCTATAATATTAAATAATTTAAAATCATTAACAGATTTCACACATTATTTTAATAAAATTAATAAAACATGACTTAATGGTTTGACGTATAGAACTTAACCTTTTGTATCATGTATTTGTTTATTGATCTCGAGAGAGAGAAAGAGAGATTGAAAGGTATAATGAAACGAATTGAGAATAGATCAGAAATCAAAATCAAATGAATAACGGATTATATTTTAAAAGAATTCACTGCTAATTTTTATACGAGTTTTTAACCACCCGTCGACATATAAGGCTGTTTATAGTTCTTAAGTGGATCTTTATAAGACTAGTTAGATTTATTAAAATAGCGAGAAGGGAGCAAAAAGTTTCAATGAGTTTTTAAACATGCATGTTCCATAATCAATGATACAGCATATCTTCGATTCAAAAAAATTATTTAATGACATATTCATTTTATCTATGTCAATGGTTAATCAAAGCAAACATACGTACGTACGTTACAAATGTGTATAAATCCATGAATGGACTCGATATCTCGAATATAATGAACGAGAATCAAAGATGAGCCCAACCTTGACGATAATCCCCATGGGAACGTTTCGCTTCCTTCTCGATAGCGGGCCTGGGTTCGTGCATGCGCGCGAGCCTCAAAACCTTGGCTGCAAGTTGAAGGCCACATCTCGGCGTGGCCCCTTGTGCGGCTCACGAAAGTCCTTACGAGTAGCCTCCCGGGTTGCTCCTTGCCGGCCATTAGGCCGGACAGCGACGGCGGAGGCTCCGTTCCTGTATAAAAAGCCCTCGCATACCAGACGTTCTCAATGAAATGAGGAGGTGGCAAAGGGAAGGAGGGGTCAGAGAGCGAGAAAGACAAAGTGGGAGACGGCGGGAAAGACAAAGGAGAGAACGGAGGAACGAGGAAGGGCGAAGGAATTACGGAAGAGAGACGGGGAGAGTCGCGAGGGGGAGTGGGGCGAGGACGAGGGAGCGAGGAGAGGAGGTGGATGCGAAAGGTGGAAAGAGGAAGGAGACGAGAAGCAGAGGAGATCGAAGAGGTGCAAACGTGGGAGGGAAAGAAAGTGAAACAGACAGGATGATTGGAGAAAGTTAAAAAGGGGAAAAGAATGTGTGCGAAATAAAAAAAAGTAAAAAAAAATAAAGATTAATTGGAGCAGTATATGAATAAATTAAATTTGAAAAGTAGAATTTCATGTTCCATCATTGACTTTGAAACAACTAAGAACAACCTAATTATTTTTATTAATATAAATTAAAAATTCTGTAATTAAGGATTTAATTATCTCTAATGATATAATCTTTGATTTTCATATTCAGGTTTGCTTGCTCGCCCTTAAAATAATTTGCGATAACATTTGGAATTAGACAGCCGCATTTAGCGGCAAACGGAGATAAAAAACGCAAGAGAGGTCTCCATGAGACATTTTTCGCGGCGATGATTAACGAAGCGGAACGCCTTACGCTCTTGATTTGCAGACAATTCAGAAGTGCATTCCGGATCCCTTCTTCTCCGATCCGAAGCCCTTTTACTTATACGCTCGTTTTCGAAAGAATGTTGCCTGGTCGCGTATGTATCGAGATACACCTGACTTGCGTGCCAACACCGGTTCAACAACCCGTAATCGTTCACGACAATTTCATTTTTTTCCCTTATTTTTTTACTTTCTTGATCGGCGACGCGTGATTTAGCGATCGCGACCGATTAATCGAGTATGATAGTATTCACACTCAGATATGTACTCATTTAGGAACCGGTACGAATAACAAGTTTTAAGAGTGTGTATAGACAAATTTCATTGCACTGGATAATTCATTGATAACATATTCAATGATAGTGAAAGACTCGATAAATATATGTTTCAACAGTTAACTCCTTATGAATATGACTGTTATAGAATGGTGATTAATTTAGAAATTTTCGTTATGCATATACATTTTTTAAATCTTAACTAATTTGATTTTCAATTTATTACAGAGACTTTATGCTTTACTGAAATATCTTCATGAATTAAAGTATTTCTTGAATCAATAATTTATCTACTAGTAATAAATTTATATGTATATAGAATTATAAGTTAGGTATTAATATATCTTAATACGCTGTATCTCTGCCACTCGAAAAAAAAGTGCTTTTAATTATCGACGGCTGCGGGTGTGCGCGATTAATTGACGTCTTACTTCAGCGATTGTTAAAACCTGACGTTAACTCGAAAAGGGCGGAGTCATTACGTGCAGTAAATTCGTTTTCGACCGATCGCTCGTATCGCGATTCGACATGTGGCACCATATCGGCATTCGAGAGCGCGCGGCCGCGAGCACGAGCGCGCTCGGGGGAGCAGTCCGATTATTACTCTGTAATGGTTTTCACATGTCGCCGATGCCGACAAATGACTTTTCGATTTGAAATAGTTATCGCTAAGAGCCCGTGGTCTGGCCCGGCCTGGCCGCCCTCCCCTCGTTATGCATCGTATTCACCGGTCATCGGGCGAAACATCCATCGGATCGACGATGGTATCGACGTGAATGACGGTCGATGAGCTTGCTATTCTCACGACGGTATACCTCCAACCATGGAGTTCGCGCATCTTAACTTTATTCTCAACCTACAAACGTGCGGCGATTCGATCTAAATTTTTACATACAGCGACAATTACAAGCGCATTTATAGAATTATCCGCGGTTTTAACGAGCAACGTTTCGTTAATAAGACCGAAGAATTCACGCTGACCTCGGGCTGTTTTAATAAAGAGCGGCGTTTTTCGAGAATTGCAGAATTACGGCGTCGTTTAACGGACTATTTAATGAGCCGTAACGTATCCCGTGTGTGTTCCGACGTCGAAATTAATATTACTTCGCGGTCAAACGCCAGAATCGCATAATTGAGGGAATTCGCGCGGATGGGGGCCGCGAATCAGACATCGTTTCAACTTTATTGCGTGAGGATAATGCTCGCTTATGAAAGGATGCATCGCATGATAAACGTGATTAAAGAAAATTTGCCAAGTAGAGAATGCAAAATGCTAATTTTGATTGAACTTGGTTAAAATTTATGAAAACGAAGGTTCTCTTTCTATATCTATATATCACTTTGTTTAACGAACTTATCAAATTCGGTTAATAATTTTATGCACAACTAATCTCTTTCTCTCTTTCTCATTTTTTTGTAAATAAAAGATATCTAGACGAAGGAAAAGTCGCTTGTGCTTTTTGAACTGACAATGGTACTATTTTAATAATTTCTTGACTAATTGAACGAAAGTAACTCGATGCGAATGAAACTCGAGGTAAAAGTCTGTGTTTTGAAGGGGGTTTTGGCCTGCGCCGCGTGCAGGAGTACTACCGTCTACTATAAGCATTCGGCGCAATTCAAAATCCTGCGGGGCCATTTGAATGCTGGCGCACAGCGGTCTTCGGTGAACAGGATGTGGTGCACCACAAAACTTTATTGCTCGTTAAATTGTAACTTACGCTTTATGCCTTGGCGCATATAATCAGTATTATGTCCTTCTCCAAGTTTCTGAGTCGAATATTACGCGGGCGCGTTATAAAGCCATTGTAAAGTGTTCTCTGTATCTACCATGGAATTTATGCCATTTGCCAGATACCTCGCGACTTATATATTCGGTATGTTTATAGTGTTATTACATTTATATTTACTGGCGCACGGAAGATACGTACGGTTCGCTCCGATTAAGTAGAAACAAGTCACTTTTTAATCAAAGGTTTTATGTAGCGTAAATTTAGCTTTACTTCTCTTTGAAAGATTCAACGCGAAAGCAGCCCAATTCACTTTTTCAAGAGATTGATATTTATCTTGAAACTGACAGAGAATTAAATTTATCTTAATTGTTCCAAGTTCTTGAAAAACAATAAATTTGAATGGTCACGCTAAATTTTTTATTTGTATCATTTCATGATTAAAAGATATTCTTATTGAACAATTAAAGTAATTCGAATACTTCTCGAATAATTTTTTAACATCGATGCATTTGAATATAAATCTCTAAAATCTTTGCTGCATGTGTAATGCAATTATTATTTCAATCGTATTGTTAAGTACTGAATCTTCGATTTGAATTTTTATCCACATTACAACTCGCGTCGAAAACCTGGCTTATTATTACGGCGTTAGTCCAAATTGGCAGCCATTTAAATTTTTTCGAATGCATTATGCATCGGGAGTGAGATTTTTATCAGGATAAAGGCTGTGCAACTCCTTTCGAGCAGGCGTCATCGACCTGCGGAAGAATAAGACTGCCAAGCCTAGGATATGCTCCTGCATGGCAAACAGATGCATTCACAGAAAAATCTTCACTTCCTCTGCAAATAAAATATACGCGTAGACGAGCGCCGTGGCAAGACATAGGCATGGCGCAGGAAGTCCAAGTATATTCTGAACGATTCCACTTCTGACTAGGCGATCGCAAACGTTGTTCACCGCTCGCATAACTATCAGGGAAAACGCTACAACGGTCAACATGGAACGTGAATTGTTAGTTTGTAGGCTTGACACAAAAAGGACTGCGTATCATATGCGCATAATTAGCTATTATTAGCGTATTATTAGCTAGAACCGTAAAGCTAACAACCATCTTGGATTTTTGGTATTGTGAAATTTGCTCTGATCTTTTATCAAAAGACAAAATCTACTTAATAATATTATTCCGAAAAAATATTCAAACTGGATTACAATTATTCTTTCTTTTCATTAAAAAATTTAATTAGAGGACGATTATCCTTTAAAGTTTTTCTTCTTGATACTTTTGTGAAAAAAATCCTTAAATTTATGATAATCATTTTTGTGATACCAATACGCAATGTATTGGGGATTATTTGGATTATTTTACTATTGAGTTATTTTTGCATAATTTTTAAAATACATGATGTACAAGAGATATATACAAAAAACGTATATACTATATACGTATATAAAAAACGCGTACTTTTCCTTTTGGTTTCTCCTTAAACCAACTGACGTCGCGCAATATGTGCTTCCGGTGTCGTCGCGTTTCCTGCGGGGATAATTATGAAATTAGTGGTGTATCGGGTCATGAGTACGATAACCGCAGGCAAGGAAGTCGTCCAAGATCAAATCCAAGACACAGAAGCAGTCTTGTGTGACCCCTTTGCCGTTCTTCGCCCGAAAATACATCCGTATTAGTAGATTACGGGAAGCAAATTGACCAATATGTCCACGAAACGTACTTCCGCCTGTGCAGATAAGCATTGCAGCAATGTTTGTTCCCTTATCACACGAATGAAATATCTTTAGGAGAAGCGCCTCCAATATTTATAGATATTCTTCAATAATCACAGATATTTGAAAAACTTTTTAATTTGAAAAACGTTTAATGACTTTTTTAAATGTCTGCGATTAGCAGAATTCAATTAGCTGGTCTTTAAGGATTTTGATTTAGCAAATAAACTCTAAATTAAAAATAAATATGTAAATGTTAAAAATAAGAAAATATCGGATAAATCGTGTACAATAAATTTGATTCTGTTTTTCGAGCGAATAATCCAGTAGCTCGTGAGCTGTCATTCCTAGACACGTAGCTTCCTCCTCCGCGGTGCCTTCTCCAGAAAGACAAGAGGCTTCAGCGCAATAGCCCAGACTTCCGCAGGTAATGTAATAAATAACCACACCGTCTTCCCCATTCGCCATTTCCTCGGCGGAACAAAAAGGCGGCCATATGGTGCTTAACTACGCGCACACGAGAAACGATAACCATCGAAGGAAAGGGGAAGAACTCGCTTTCGTCGCGAAGATACGCCCGGCGTAATTCCACTGTCGAATTACGGAAAATATATATATTTTGGCACGTGACGATAAGTTGTTTTGGCCTAGTAAACAGAGCTTTTTACAAAGATATAAAAAACGATAGTTATTGAATTGAATCGCTACCAAAGTGAACATGCAATACCGCTGAGACACCATATTTCCACGAACAGCCTGATATCATAACTCCTCGCAAAATCCACCAAAATTATTTGTTACAGTTGTTACATGATATTTTAAAGCAATGTGTTTTGAAAAGAAATTCCAAAAAATTTTGATTTTGATTTTAAATTTTGATATATACATTAATAAATTGGAGAGAGAGAAAGAGAGAGAGAGAGAGAGAGAGAGAGAGAGAATAGAGATTTAAAATTTATATATTTTAAAAACAGTATATGAAACTGTATTTCTACTTATATAAAATGAATTTTATTAATTACACTTGGTTTTATTCAAAACTCTCTGCAATAAACTATTAATTTTTTCTCTTCTCGCTGCGACAAAATATACTTTTAATAAAATTATTTTTTTTTTAAGAGTTGTATATATCGTTCCTTTTTAACTTTTCTAATTTTTTACAGGATTTTGAATATTTGTCGTCATAAAAGTGGCTTTTCCTAACACTTCTCATTTTTCACGAGTTATTCTGTTCGAGGATTTCGAGGTCCTTCAAATGGTGAGATACCGTCCGTGGGAAACTAGAATCGTTTTATGACACTGCTATCCGACCATTTGGTTTCTGTTTACACACTATAGAAACAACAAGATTCTTAAAAACATCTCTCTATCTCTTGCCAGACGTGTGACGGAATGCAGAGTTATTCTCTTTCCTTTGACGAATTATTGTCCAAATTAAAAATTTTTTACAAAGAAGATTTATATATTTAAATAGAAAAAAGCAGAAAACGATCGTACCTATATAATTCAAAGTGGCGCATTAATTATTTTAATATCGTGATAGAATTTTTGCAGCATTCTAATATTCACCATAAATTACTCGTACAAACCCAAAGAGAGAAGAGTGTTTACTTAACTCTGAAATTATTCACCAATCAAGCGAACATAACGTTCGCAAAATCGAATCGCAATCTTGACAAATCACGCGCCATAACGCGACAATTATGCGAGGTGTTCGGTAATGGGCGCGTTTTAGTGAACAGAAAGCGTGAGCCTTGTTGAACAATTCCTTTTTCCTTCACGAAGATTCACCGACGTAATCCGATATTCGTGCGTTAGTCTTCTGACGGCGCGGGGCGGGCGACGCGCGACGCGCGGCCGAGTGAGAAGTCCGACTGGCCGACTTCCGACATTAAGGCGAATCAAATCCATTATTCTAACGCGTCGCAAAGTTATCGTGTCACACAATATATGTATACGTCCTGCACCCATACGAGCCGCGTTGGATTCCGTTTTTTTTTTTAAGGAGACGCAATTATAAAGGACACGAATCTCTCTCCCTTCTTTTGTGACGCGCGCGATCGCAGAATCTGTGGCTTCAGAGAGATAAAAGGCCGGAAGGAGAAAGTTCAATGGCTGATCGTCCCGAAGGACTCTCCCACGGTTCGGTAAGGAGTTCCTATCTGTTCCCCACGGATTTTTTTTTTCTACTTGCCTTCGTTCCGTGCAAGTAGGTCATAGTATACGCGCGCAGATTCACCTACACCTTTTTACCTTTACCGAACCCAGGGAGTTTTCATTACCCGGATGTCACCTGGTAACTCTTCGCGCTCGATCGTCGCAGGAAGACCGTGAAGTACGTGAGAAAACTTTTTTCTCGGTTCGGTCCTTCGAAAGCTTCATCCAGAAAATTCAGATCTTTGATTTAAATCTTACTTATAAAGAGCAACTACATTATAAATGACATTAAATATAAACAAATCAATACCTTAAATTGATCTCAGATTATTACATTAATGTTTCTTCGTTAAATTAAAATGTATAGATAGGGGGATTAAATGAAGAGATCAAGAGAAAGCGCGTCTTATCCTACATTATTTCTGAAAACAATCAACTTTGCGGTATATTATGATCTCAATCACTTCATTTCTACTTCGTAAAGTATAGAATTAGTTCACGTAATATCAGGTTGATAGATGCATGCATTCCTTGGTGGCTGCTATTTCGTCGTGGCACGAGTCGAATGAATTTTTATGTCACGATCTGCATATAATGATGCGGCTTATTACACCGGATGTGGCACTCCCATGGAGAGTGCCCGCGCGCGCGCGCGCGTCCGCGAATCTTTATCTAAATATTCGATTAAAGAGTGCGCCCGGGTTGCTCAAAAAGCGCAACCCTCGACTTTATTACCAGCCAGCCGGAAGTGACGTATTACTGCCGTCGCATTATCTCGTAATACGTCAATAATACTGGGCCCGGAGGGCCCTTTCTCAGTAAAGTGCGCTGTTTCGAAATTGTCTTGTCAGGACGCTCCGCCGCGCTGGTTGGGCTCCTGGACAGGATGAGAAAAGCACTCGCTTTTAACAAAGTCGTTACGCGATGCGACAGCTGAAGGCTCGCGGCACTCGTCCGCTACTCGTAAATATTGTAACAATATTTAGTTTCAAAGAGATTACGACGCCTCGGAGCGTCTTTCGAAAGGAGCACACGTGACGTACGATTAGCCGACCGACTTCCACCAGCTGTTTATGCGGCTCGCCCAAAAAAGGGTTTTCGGGAGGATTTCTCTTGTTTCTTTTTTGCCGTGGCCGGAGCGCAATTCTTTCGGCCTTTTCAAAATAAGGGAACCAATCTGAGTCATTTCCTCCGTTCATCGTAAAATTCGGTCTTCAGAGTTATCTTTAGGGGAGTATCTATATAGTATATTACCAGAGACGCGGTGTTACGATCGGAAAGGATGCGAAACGACGTGATTTTGACATGAGGGTCGGAAGTTGCAAGGCTACTCCGAAGCACTTCTACATAGTCATGGATTCGATGTCGCGTGCGAACCTCTCACGGAGGCATAGCGACGCGATACGCCGATGAATAAACCCCCATGAAAAGAGAGACAGAGTGCGGATCGATGCGACACACACACACATACGCACACATAAGATCGTCTCTTCATGGGTACCGCGGGACGAGTCAATGCGATGCACCGGCGCACAATGCCAGTTTCGTTCGTAATTGCGCATGGAGGTAGGCAGATGCGCATCGCACGGCCCCTATATTTTAATGTGCCGCCGGTGAGAATCTTTTTCGACTCACCATAATGACGCGCAGGTAGTATGGGAATTCGAATTGCTGATAAAACACTGGCGTCGATGAGTCAATCGCAAGTATTAGCGAGCCAGCTGTTGTCCTCATCGGTCGATTGCTGCAATTTAGCGTCCGCGTCGAAAGATACGCGCTAATTACATTATCTTATCTCTTTAGCGTAGGACTTGACACAGAAAAGAGGTCGTAAATATTATACATTTTTAGAAAGGTATTTTCTAATGATTTCTATCTAAAATGTTATTGAACATCTTAAGAAAAAATTGTCGAATGTTAGCCGTTTAATAATTTGATTATAAAGAGTAAAGGAAAAATTATAATTAATAATTATTTATATTTTTTAAAAACAGGGATTTAAAACATAACGCAAATCTGCTAACGTTAGAAAACATTATGAGCTCGGGTTAACGATCAGTTATGAAGAATAATCAAAAACCATACGAAATATTTCAATCTTATTTTGCTCAGGATAAGCTTTTGTAGACTGAAGAGTGCCCGATACCTCTTGATATACGCGCCGATGCTGTTGGATAAGCAAAGAAGCGCAATCGCTATGCACTACTCTCCTGATAAAATATAGACCCGTTCCATTTCGATAAGGAAGAACCGTTCTATGCGATGTGCGCGATTCGGGGATCGTTTGATGAGTGCCGACCGTAACAGCTCCTCACGTACAATCTAAGTCGGGTCAAACCGGACTGACAACCGTTCTGCCTGTGAACGGAAGACGCCCTGGCATAGCCAATGAATTCGTCTGCGACCGAATGGTAATGTTACTGCGTGCGGTCCTTATGTCGACGACAGAGAGAAGGAGAGAGAAAAGAGGATAAGGGAGGAAGGGAGAAACCGGGCAGGAAAGACGGAGGGAGAAAGGGCGAAATAGCGAAAGAGCAGAAGGCAGAAGGAGGAGGAGCGAGAAGGAAGAAACGACGCGCGCTCCGCTCCGCGTCGCGCCGCGTCGCGTCGCGTCGCGGACGCGTGCGTGTGTAGGGCCGCGTAACGCACGCGTTACGACGCATCGTACGTGCGGTACCGTAGCATATACGACAGTTTGCAATTTATTGTCTGGACTTCAATTTGCCAAGTGAGTGGCCGTGGGCGCTACCGCCGCTTCCGACGGATATTCGGCGTCGAAAATTGCCAATTGTCTCAATGGAACTCGATTCGTATTGTGCACCAACGTTTACGCCGCAACAATGCGCGCGCGAGCGTGCGCGCGAGCATGCACGCACGAATGTATTATAACAACACGCGTGAGGTCCTTCGGTAAGCCAACGACGCCGCGAGCCCTCCCGGCTTTCGCAGAAACGTCAATCAACGGGGATTTCTACGATAAGTCGTTTCTACCGTCGTCGCGCGCCGTAGCCGCAAAATGTCGCGAGGAACGATTTGCATTGACACGGTAGAATAGGACTTGATTCGAAGGAGAGCGGTCTCCGAAAAAGAAAAGTAAAATAATAATGTTGAGAAAAGAGGGAAACAGAGAGCTACGATAATAATACTAAAATAAGATAATGATGTTTAACTCTCATAGAAAAAATTATAAATAATCTTTGATTTATCTGATAAACAATCAGATTATCTGGTATCGTTTGCAGGGAAGTTTCATACTTTCCGCACATTTTTCTGCAAATTGCGATTACAAACGCCGTTGCGTACAACTCGATCCAAGAGGATCGGACGTCCCCGGGTATGCCCCATTCCGATTAACACGGCAGAGTTGCAAGAAAGTAACCGCTTGGTCACGAAATCGGACTGCCCATCTCACGGACGACGCGAAGGCGGCCGATTCTGCCGCGGTTGTTAATCCGCGCGATTCCATCGACTTATCCTCTCGCGAGATAGCGATTTACGTCTGGATCCCCTGTGTGCCGTCCATGTCGAAATTAGCTAGTCAGCGCCCAGATTGATGAGGCGAGGACCGCCTCGCCGACGTCGAGGTCTTATGATACGCGCGGATCGGGGCCCCGTCCAATTAAACGCAGACATACTCGTCGGAGGTGATATTCTTCGAGGGATTTCGTTTCTCGCGTCCTTGAATGACGTTGTCGTCGTCATCGTGATCGTGTTTCCTCAGAATTCTTTTTTGGGAATGTAAAAATTACATAATTTTTAGCATTTCGATACTTGCTGAAGAAAGTGTCAGTAGATATTTAAAAATGTACACTGTTGGAAAATTTGTGTTAAATATAACATAAATCACATGTCACAAACGGTCCACTCAAATTTTTGTGTCGATTTAAATAATACGGATGTGTTAAATGGTAACATCGATACTATGTTAAAATATTTCAACAGAAAGGAAATGTAATTCTGATCGTAATTTGAGGTTAATTATACGTGTACAATTAACATAACTTTTATGTTGAAGTTAAGATTGTAAGATAAAATCAACACTCTTTTTCTGTAAATTTCAACACATTTACTAAATACGTTCAAATTGTGTTACTTTAACATATTTTTTAAATTATTTTAATAATTTTACATTTTCAATTTGGTAAGTTTAATTAAAACATAGTAGGCATATATTATATCTACACATGTATGTGTTGATTATTTTACACAACAATTTTAACAAGGACCTTTTTTAACAAAACTACAAAAATTTTCCAACAGTGTATCTATAAAATACGAAAAGGGTGCTTAGATGGGATAAAATCATTAGAAAGGAGAATTCAGGAAGTTAAAGATATTTCTATTAATAATTTTAATTGCATATTTTTTATTATAATTAATATTTACTTCGCGATACTTATAAAGGTTTAATAGTTAAAGCAATTGTTTGAAACTTCTCATGCTCCATTTTTTTTGTCTCTCTCTCTCTCTCTCTCTCTCTCTCTCTTTTCTCTCTCTCTCTCTCTCTCTCTCTCACCACTGGAAATACGAGCTTGATTTCGTGGATAAGTTGATGATCGCGAGCGAAATTCCGATTGGAACGATGGAGGTGCCGTGCGCGATGAAAGGAAAGAAGAAAAAGAAGGTGAAGAAGGAGAGAAAGGAGAAGGAGGTAGAGAGTAGACGGTGGGAAGGAAGTGCCGGGAAGGATGAAAGGCAACAGAAAGAAACGAGTACTACCGTCTGGTGGGTCTTTGTACCCATCGGGTCTCCATCTTTCTTTTCATCTCCCTTTCTCTTACCTTTTTCCTCTTTCTCCTTCTTCTCATCTCTCCGAAAGCAGCGTCAGTAGGACAGAAACCGTCGCTGGATTGTCTGGGACCGGGCTGGACCAGCTCCTCTTCTTTCTCTCCTGCTCTCTCTTTCTCTCCGTAGTACGGTTAATGCGATGATAATGTCTGCGCCGGCCAACGGGAGATGGTCGCGAGATTTGTCGATAGAATTCCCGGGTAATTCCGTTCGCGGCAGGGTCGCTTGAAAAAAAGAAGAGTGTAGGAGAGAAAGAAGAGGAGAGAGAAAGAGAAAGAGAGAGAAAGTCTTCGCAAGAAGATAATGACTACATGCAAAATCGCGGTACGCGTCGATGGATTTCCGCGGAGCCGCCCCTTTTCTCGCCACGATGTCCTTCCTTGTTCCCGTGCGGTGTCTGTCTTCGTCCCCTGCGGTCCCGGCCGCAGACAAAATTCGGTGAATTCCGAATTAATATCGCGAAAAATTGATCACGCGATCGATAAAGAACGCCGCTCTGAAAAAGTTTATTACGAGGTGTACCTATAGGCGCCACCTCGACTTCTACGCGCTCTCTCTTAAACAGAAGCGGAGTCTGTTTTGCGGTAAATGCAAGAGGATTTGGTCGACGAGCATAAAAGGTGCTTTCCGTGAAAATAAGGGCTCCAGGTTTCGCCGGAGCCGGTTAAACGCAACCGGCACACGAAGCGATAACGACTAGTTACTTGGGTATTGGCTATCGGCAGAAAAACTCACGGTCTAACTTGTTGATCACCGTATTCTTCATAACTGGTAATATGTATGTATATGGTGTACTTAAGAGGCACTCATGATCCTATCCAGTCAATTTTCGAAATGAAGGAAAGATTGCGTTGCATTCAAAAATCTATAAAAACTATCTAGATTGATTATGGTAGATCACGCTTCTTCGGTGATTAAATAATTTTACTAAGTTCGATTTTTCTTTTTAAAGGAAGATTGATTTGCACACAATAGATCTTTTTATAATTTCTAATTGATTTAATAATTTATAATTAATAGTTGCATATTTGATAATATGAATAAATACTTTAGCTATATTTTGCTTATTTATCAAAGAAAATATTTAGAAATATATAAACAAAGATGTTACAGTACATGAATATTTAAAAAAGAATAAATGATTTACTTATACATATAAATAAGAGCTTGTAGAAAAAACTTCTAAAAATTTCACAATAGTACATTTAAAGTACAAATAAAACAAAACAAATTGCAAATTATTCTAATCCTGTATGCTTTTGCTTTCTACAGTTCATGTTAAAACTGAAAACGTAGTATTTTTTATTTCTGAGTTTTTCTAAGAACAATTGTCTTCGTTCATGGTTTTTTATTTCACGATTTTCTTTTACTATATGCTGATTTAATCGCAAGTCGACGCAACAAAGATAATTTACTAACGGAAAAGTTATGAAACTGCACCAACTCAAATAAACTAAGCTCAATAAAGAATAATTGTAATCTGTACCTGCTCTAGATAGAGATGCGGATGCATCGAACGCGAAATGTTTTGATCTGCGTTTCCATGAATTGTGTACCATGTGCATCCCAGGGATGAAAGACCGAAACGTGAGTCCGCGCCGTGCCGGCGCGTAGCAGGTCGCTGTAGCAGGCGGCTCGCATCCTGTGTGATATTTTTACGAGGTCCTTCCGAGAATCGGGACGCGCCGCGTGGGGCGAACAGCTGAGACCGAATGATAAGACGACAGTCAGTTGCTGGGATCGCCATCCCACTTATCGGTTTCCCCTCAGTGAAACACGTCCCTGACCTTTTCTGCGATTCGTGCATCCGCACCAATTCCAGAAACTCATTCGCGAAAAAAAGCCTTAGTATATATGTTGAGCAAAATTAATACGTTGAGCATAATTAATATTTCAATTTAATAATACCTATTATTCCTATATATATAATATCTGTTATTCCTTCGTCAAAGAAGGTAATTTTATTTAATCAAAATATGATATTCAGAACAAAGATTTTTCTCGCTATATTGTAATATTTGATAAAAATACTTCAATGTTTGTATTATGTTCATATGCAATCAGATTCGAATGTAGGTATACCAGTGTCACGTATTTCTGGCATTAGAAAACTGCACATGATAATTTTCGTTGATTTTTTGAAATCATTGAATAAATCTAAGACTAAAGAAAAGTAAATATTTTTGTCTTGACCTCTGTTGCTTATCGCCGGTAGTTATGTCCGTTTTTAGAAGCTGCCGGAAAATGCACACGCGCAAATTCCTTATGTTTTATGTGCAACGACTGTGCGGCACTCGCGTTACTTGCTTGTACGATATTTCGTCGCGGTGGTGATCTTCTCGAAAACGCTCCGTAATTATGCCGTTCGTGTCGATATGCTGCGTGACTTGAGGTTAGCCGGTAGCACCGCAAAACGCTCTTCATTATACGCGGCTACTCGCCGAAATACTTCGTTATCACGAACACCAAGACCGCACATTCGGATTTTGCGCGCACACGCGTGTATGTCACGTTCGTGCAAACGCAAATATCGAAAGTGGAGAAGAATTTGCTATACACAAACTCAAAGATTCAGTCTTGTCTGATAGAGTAGAATATCGAATGCGAGTTCTTTAATGAGAGAACAACTAAAATATACGTATACACAGCATATATATTCTACAATTTATATGTAATTATAATAATAATGATCTCTACTCCGTTCATTTTGGATATTTTCTGTTCAAATCAAAGTTGATTTCTCTTCAACAAAAATCAGATAATTATACACAAGAAAATTGATTTCAATTGCTTTTGTATATTTAAGTTTTTTTTTATATTATTAAACTGAAATTTACCTCAAATAAACTGACAAATACGTTTTATCATCCAATTTGCATTTTTCTTGTTACATTTACAAAAAACTATACTATGATATTTTTATTAAGAAAAGTAAGATTTGCATTGCTAAATCTGTATCTGCAACAAGCGCAGTGTAAAGACAAACAATTTCTCAAGAAATTTGCATTATTTTAAGATCCATCTCTTATGTTCATAACACAATAAGCAACATTTATTCATTTTTGAGAAATAAAACGCGGTCAAGAAAAATCAGGGATAAGAAATTATTATGCACTTGGGATATCCGTTTGCTCGATTTTTTTGCTTCTGTTAAACCATCGCGCTTATATTACAGATACTCGACATAACGTACGGTCGCACGATAGCACCGCCGCGACCACGACATAATATAACCGTTTTAACACCTAGTTTCGTCGATCAGAAGAACGCCTTCGGCCGTGACTTCGGGCTCCGATAATTACGGTAATTTAATTAGAAGTCATCTGGCGAGACGTCAGCCACGCGTATAGCACGTGCGCCTTATGTCGTCTTGTTAGATAGCCCACTTTCTGTCCTGGATTCAGAAAACGGACACAGTCGGGGCCGCCTTATGTTTAAGACGGTTATCGTCACGGCGCGCAGCCTGTCACTCGGTAGATACGTTGCCTCGATATGCGTTAACCACTTTCTTATCGGATGTATTTACAGAAAATTGAAAGATTAAACCCTAAAGAAGCCTAACTGTGAAATATTATAGACCTAAATCATTTTGTTGTTTAATACTTCTAGCTCTATATTAATTGAAGAGAAATGCGGTCTCATTCCGAGATATATGCACATTTGTATTTTTACCTATTTTTTATTATATCTACTTTTGTGAAAAAATGAAAGGGAATATTTTTTGCCTGGAGAAAAATTCTCCAATATCACTCCCTAACAAAAATTAAAGCTCTCCAGTTACATACGAATTTGCGTTGGGAAATTATTATACTTAAATTACTTTTGACGATTTCTAAGGATCCTGCTCGTACACGTTCCTTCAGGAATGCCCGGCACCTTCTTATCGAGGAAAGCGAGAAAAGGGAGAGAGTGAAAGAGAGAAAACGGCGGTGCTCGCGCGAGAGGGATGCAGAAGTGCGCGTGCCGGGCACACCTGCGTATTAGAGTAGAGGGGGATTAACACGGTGGCACTTCGGGACACCTGGCTATCGTTTATAACGTAATAGTATTTTATAACGTAAGAAGCGTGTGCTCGGGGGGGTGGGGGAGCAGGAGGATGAAGCGAAGGAAAACGAGCGAGTGCAGAAAAGAAAGTATTGGGGTGACCGCGGGGTGATTAAACGCTCCGGGGAACGCGAAGGGCGGGTAGGGCCAAGAGTACGACGCAGTTGACGTCTCGAATCGATAAAATCGGCTCTAACGTGGACTAACGAACGTTCTCCACCGAAGTGCCCTCGCGACACCTGGTCCCGGTCTCGACACCACGGGGAGGCTTGATTTTCGACATCAGAAGTCACTTACGCAACGAGACCTCTCATGTTCGGAGACTCGAAACTGAGGACAGGCCAAACGCTAAAAAATTAAGGACCTTAGTTCGAGCGACTTTTCGAAATATACAAACTATCTATTATTTGACTTTAATATGTATTTTAATTGAAATATTGTGGATTAATACAAAATGTTTTGCTTAAATTAAAATTTAGTCACTAATTGTAAGATATTTAATGTTCTAAATTTAATGACATTCTCTATACGGAAAAATTTACTACAAATTCGTCGAAGAGAGAAGAGATTGAAATCGGAACGCGATTTCTAGGATCTGCGCCAACTGATCGCAGACAGTTTGTGTTGGCTGTCTTCTATTGGGGCGCGGCTCGATAAATTTCTCGATCGAGAGTCACTCGTACGTAATACGGACGCCGCGCCGCGACAAAAGCACTGGAACAACAAAAGTCCGCGTAGCCCGTGCCCGCGAAATACAATGGTCGATGGCAGCTGCCGATTTTATTTGAGATCGCCTTCTTGGGGTAAAATTGAAAGCTAAGGAAGTCGCTTTCATAGTTTGAAAACGAACGCGCGCCGCGAAAGCTGACGACTGTCACGAGTCACAAATTCGTTCGCAATTTGTATTCGATGATTTATGTCAGAGACGATCTACAATGATTCTAATCTAAAAGACAGTTATAACATTTTTATTATATTTTAAGAATTCGGCAAAGTCTTGAAAGAGTTGAGAATTAATTAATCTAGAGACACAATCAAGATCTGTCATTGTTATGTCTATAAAACGTATAAATGACAAATCAGGCTATAATTAAATAACTGGTTGTAATTGAAAACTTATATGGAAAATCTCACACACATTGCCTCGTAGATTCCTGAGAAAATTTTGAAAGGCGTCGCATGTACCTCAAGGATCATCTCTCCGAGCTCTGCGCCGCGATTAATCGCCTAATTTGTACAACGATCTGTACTTGCCGTATGGCGTGTACTGCCCACTGCAGCGGCAAGAAGAAGGGCGGCTCCGCCGGGATACGTTACGTGTTCCGACTCAACCCCCCCGGCTGCTGAAAAAATAATTTCAAACAAGCAGAAACCGACGGCGGTAGCGACAGGCCGAAAGACGTTACATATCGCACAAGGGTGATCCCTTAGCATGACAATAAGACATCTGCTTGGCACGAGCTCGTCGCGAAGGGTGCAAGCAAGTGGTGGCAGCCAGTCTGGCTAGCCATCCTTAACGAAATCGGAGCCCCGCGCGCTCCTCGCCCCCGGGATAATCTTCGACGGCGACGTTATTGCGCCGACAGGGGGAAGAAAGCGCGAGAGAGGGTCCTCCGGCGACGGCTCTCCTCTCCTCGCTGCTAACATCTGGCAGATTCTGAGTTCATCCATCTTAAACGCTGTAACGACGTGACGTATCGATCGGGCTGCCGGACTACGCGCATCGAGAATCGCGTGCACCGCTTGCGACTTGCTTGCGGTTTTCGACATACCCATGCGGGTTATCTGAGACATGAGATGCTGAAGACAGCTCAATTGCAAAATTTTATTATTTTTTATCGCTATTATTTTCAGTGATTATTTCAATAATATGATAAAAGTCTTATAATAATCCTTATAACAATTAGTATTATGTATTATAATATTAACTTTTCTTGATTGAAAAGTTATGTTTCTAAAATTATATTTTGCACTAAGTTTTCCTCAATTCACTGTTCTTTTTTAAAAAGAATACTTTTATATTATAATAAAGATTATAAACCAGATAATTACATTATATTTAATGTATTATCTTATATTTTCGTAATTTTTGTTTTAATATTTTACCCTAATATCAGGAATAAGGCATAAAATATTTTCAACTCCTTTACATAATATTATAATGAATTGAGAAAGTAATTAGCGGTGACATGCCTCTCCTCTCCCAGTGCAAACTGAGTCTCGCGATTTACCCATCGGTAGTTGATAAAAACCACATTGGTAAAAAAAAAAGTCGTGGCGATACATCACGCGCGGTGTTCGAGGTTGTCGTCGAAAGTGCTTGAGAAAGCGGCGGGAATGAGGTGGCATTTTTTACACTAACGGGCGCGGGGGATGATGATCAAATGATGCGGTTTATCTCCACCGCCGCGAGAAAAAAGGAGAAAGAAGAAGGAGCGGCATGTAAAGTAGCGAGGCAATTCGTCTCCGGGATAATAACGTTTCGTTGCGCGTTCGCGATGCCGCGGAGCACACGCACAATTAATCAAATCCGCGCCATATGGCCGCCCCACGGCAAAGCGGATTCAGATTTTTCAGTTTGTCGAAGAAACGTCTCGAGAGCTTCTTCATTGGCCGAAGGCCGGTCAAATGCTCTCACGGGGATACTCCTCCTTCGTCCGTCCGTCACGAGGATGAAACGCGAATGCGATCTTGCCGGCTGCTGGAGAGATGCTCAGCGATATAAATTATGGCTCGCAAAAGAGAAGCAAGTGTTGCGAAATAGAAGGTGTAACGCTTACACGATATTGTCAGAAATTTGCCATAAATTTCGACTTCGGTTATCTCGCGCCTTTTTCTCGTTTGAGAGCCTCCGCAAGATCTTGCGACAGCCGAATGAAGCTATATAATACGCAACTACATGTCCGCGTATATTTATTAACAAACCAACTACCTATTAACGAACTTCGAATTTGTTCATTTACTCCGTTTAAATAATGATTAAATAATGATTAAAATAATTTATATTATTGATATTTAAATATAAGAAGATTACAGATTCGCATATTTGCACAATATTGTTTCGAACTGAGCTTTAATTAGTAGCATTAAAAAATTGCAATATGCATACGCAACGTACAGTTTAAAATCGCGAATACGCAAGCTAATAGTGTAGCTTACGTATTCGCGATTTTAAACTGTACGTTGCGTATTCATATTGCAATTTTTTAATGCTACTAATTAAAGCTCAGTTCGAAACAATATTGTGCAAATATGCGAATCTGTAATCTTCTTATAAAATTTAAATATCAATGATATAAATAATTTTAATCATTATTTAATCATTATTTAAACGGAGTAAATGAACAAATTCAAAGCTCGTTTGCGTATTTTGGGCCTTATTCTTGCCTTTCATATATATTTCTATTATAAATGAATTTTTTAATGATTCTATTACATAAAGAGAGGAAAGTTAATAACTGAAGAGAAGAAAGTATTCTTTAAACTTATAGAGGAAGATGACGAAGAAAGCGTTAAGTATTGCACTGTTTAAGAGCGGGGAAAGGGTGTGAGTAACAAAAAGAAAAAAAGTAAAATTGATGAATACCGAAAAGAGCAAATAAATTCTATAGTTCCGTTTGGTTTGTCCAAGGTTCTATCAATTGAAAAGGACCCGGTCGAAATCTGCATCGAGAGCTATATTGTTATGAGCTTAATTAAAAAAAATCATTTAAAAGCTATAAAAAACCATCAATCACATCACATCACAACCATATCACATGTACATTCGTGGTTCGTAGTAACTTTGAATCAAAATTATAGTCGAAATTAATTTGTTTTCTTTCCCTTGCGCATCTAATTATCCATTTAGTTACCACCGATAATTTATCGATTATCACCCATTGTAACATTGGTTATTATGTACATCTTTATTCGCCAGCTATATTCCTTATACATATGTACATATCACACATCTTAATTTCTTTATATCGTATATTTTATCAATTTCCGTTTTATGCATTTATGCGATTGCGTTGTCCTACGTAAACAGAAAACTAAAACGAATAAAAGATGCAAAAATCAACTTTGTTGGCGATCATTACACAGCATTTTACAAAACTCTTAGAACATCTTGACCTTATCCATAACTGAACTATTCAGCTGGCTATTCATATTTAAAGCTAAATTTTCAAGGCGACCGTGGAGGAGACTCTGCGAGCAGAGAAGGATATTAAAGTATGGCGCTTTTGAGAGACGGATATTGAGACGAGTGCCGCGTCAAATTCTTTCCAAGAAACAGGATACGCCCGAAACAGAAGGAGCGGCTTGGCTTCGACAAAGCGGTTTGGCTTCGTTAAGGAACGAATTGCTAGCGGAGCTCTTTCTAGCCTTGAAATGGAAATTTCCTGAATAATTCAAACTCTCCAACATAAACTCGATTTAGTAAGTCGAATCAAGACGATTTTTGTACACGCTGCAATTATATATACGAAATACCAATATAAATTAACTCACGCACGGATATGTCTTAAATTAAATTAAATCATTCGACACTTATTCAGAATGATTCTAAATTTTTAATAAGCTACGTCGCGTGTGTGTTCCTTGTATTATATCCTACGTCAGGATTGCGTTTTCGTTTCAATCTCGGGTAATTTACTTAATTAAGTAACGAATAACACCACAATAATTAATAATTTAATCGCGTCAATTAAGACTCGCGTATGTTACACATAATAATTGATAGTTACGCGGTTTATCTCTCGCAATTTAAAGATAACTTTCGAGATTCTAGTTATTTTGTGAATAGTGCAACCTTTCTACAATTCATTCTAGAGTAATATCATTTAATATCTTTCATTAAAGAGAGCATTCAGTTTCCACTATTTGGCTCATAAGAAAATTTACTAACATTAAATTAGATTCAAATATAATCGAACAAACACATGAGAGACGCCCCAAAATAAGTGAAATTAATAAAATAAATAGATAAATAGATTAGTCTCTTTTTATTCGTTCTACTTATTAATTTATTTATTTATTAATCTTTTATTCTAATTAATGTTAATCACGGAGATCCGTGGGTCAGTTCGTTCTACATTATACGCTAATGAAGACGAAGTGAACAATGTGTCGAGGTGCATGGTGTAATAAATTTCATTCACCAGACCGTCGCGCGTTACGTAAATGAGTAATGAAGGTGCTGAAGTAAAAATTACAACCACGTTATGATTTTTTCGGTTGCGATACGATCATATAATTCGCCATCGAGTATGGGCACTTGAAGTCTCTCTTCTATAGACGTTCTTTTTTGCTCCCTGTTCAATAACCAGTTTCACGCGCCTTGAAAGTGGAAAAAATTACGATACGACGCGAAACGACGCGTGGTACGTTTAATGAAACCGAAACGTTCAAATTAAGCGATCCTCGCCGGGTTGACCTTAAGCAGAGCGTTTCTCCTGAGATATCTGTATATCCGTTGAAGAAAGTTTACGAAACACAATGTTGCCGGCGCGAGTCCTTCAGACGCACAATATGAATTTTCATGATTCAAATGCAATCAGCGAATTATTCCGAGAACGCCAATTAAAGTCGTTCACGCTCGGAACCCCGGACGGCCAGATCTTACGGATTACACGTAAAGAGTTCTCGGTGAATTTTAATTAATCGTCGTCTATAATTAGAACTATTGACGCAACGCTGGTTAATGTGCGCGTTTATCTAATAAATATTTGCCCTTGCAGATAAATCCTTATTATTTTATTCATATCGTATGTAATAATAAGCATTTGCAATTCAATTTAATTTGAAGCCTCTGGTTGCGATAATTAAATAAAGTCGAATTTTGAGATATTATCTTAAAAGTTTCGTCATGATATTTTCTATGACTCCATTATTTGCTCATTTTTGCTCTCTCTTTACTTGCTATACTTAGTTATCCGTATATTCTCTGGCTAAAGTTCCAATTCTGCGCTTTCTTTAATGTTTGATCGACGACGAGCCGGCGGAGAATTGTAATTCGAGCGTGCGACGCCCTGCTAACCTTCGTTTTCCTCTGGGAACGAAGAGAAGCGAGACACTCGTTAACGAGAGATAAGCTAAGGACAGATAAATCATTAAGGAAGCAAAAGCCAGGCCACCCTGTTTCGCTTAGGCCATTCGCTCGATCACGCGCTGATCGACGATTTATTATATCTCAGAGAGAGAAAGAGAGAGAGAGAGAGAGAGAGAGAGAGAGAGGAGGTCGAACGGTGTGCGCGCACGGACGCGACCGCGCGCGATTCGATAATTTAATCTCGTGAGAGGACTTAACAAGCCATGATAAGAAAGCATTAATCGTCTTTCCTCCCATGGCCCGTGTCGCTTTATCAGCCGGAAGTATTGCTTTTTACCGGCCAAATTTATAGCTCAATTTCATCGGCGCCGTATAGCATAACGTATTAATGCTCACACGTTTGGATTTATAACTTAGTATTTATAATATTTTCACGCGATATTGAATGGGAGGGATCCACACATATAATTCCTCTATTCGCACTATAAATATTAGAAGAGAAAAGTAAGAAAATTATTTAATGTAATGTTGATATATTTTCATAATTATACAATGTCAAAAAGTATTTTGCAGAATTTTAAATAATTTTATAATTATTATAACAATTTTTTCTTGAAATAAATATCTCAAGAAGACGCCTTTATAAACATATATGATTAATATACAATGTCATAATTACTATTTTAATTATAAATATATATAATAGATATTAATCGACTAAATAAAATTTTGTTTTTATTCTGGGTAGCATTTTGATGTAATTTTCATATTGTTTGGACTGACGAAAACGACAAGAATTCCATTGGAAATGTGTGTTCGACAGAAATTTAAATGCCTGGCAGAATATTATGCAATTGCTTGCCAAATGCGAAGTCGGCACTTCCACGTTGCGATTTCCGCCTTTTCGCGCCTTTCAAACCAGACACTCCGCGCGTATATGTATATAAAATAATGGCGTAAGCAGAAAAAGAGCACAGCCGGCGACGTCGGGAAGGCGTTGCAGCTTAAATTCACGCGGCACTCACTTACGATCGACATCGTGTGTCGTATACATATATCGTCGGGGAATGTGCACTTCGCTACACATTCTGGCCGCTCGTGTCACCGTCAGGCCAGCTGCTCCTCCTGTTTCATCATTGAAGCAGGTCGTTCTAGTTTGACTTCGGCAATCAATCCAAATGAGTGCTTTAGGGAAGTCATTAAACTATTGAATGATCAACTAATGATTTTGCGGTAATTAATTCCAGTTGAATAGAATCTGATACAGAATGTTTTTAATTTAGATTGTAAAAATGTAATAAATACAATCTACACACGTATTGAATCCTATTCATGTAATATATGTATATATACATATTATATATATTATATGTATTATTATTACTGTATTAATGAATGAAGAACTGTAAGCCGTTAATCACGCTATAATACTTTGATATAATATCAGCAAAGTTAAGCATAAAAATCTTTAATTAAAAACATTACTTTGTCGATGTCAAATTATCAAAATAAAATCATATTTCTTTGTCTTATTACTATATTTGTTATGAGAAACTATATAATTTTTACTTAAAGTAAATTTATCATTATCAAAAATACGACGAATTTTTTGAATACGAAAATTATTTTAAGATAATTAGGATGATAATGACTATGTTTCACAGATATATCTGACAAATTTGCATATGTATATAAACATTAGTCTTATTCAGCATAGATGACAAATTCGCTCAACAAATCACCGTCGGCGAAGTGCCGATGTCGCTTTTTTTCTCTCACTTTTTCGCTCTTTCTCGCGCTTCACCTTGCTCAGCGAAAACTTATGGAATTTAAAGCTTCCAAGGTGCCCGATGCCCGGGCTCCGAAGATTTACACGTCGTTCGACCGCGAGTTCGTAACCTACAATGGTATTCTTAATCCCTGCGTCCCTTTAACTCGCGCGCCGGCCTATTACGCCTCTGGGCGACAGCACGTGTGTACGTGACGCCGGTTAAATGACACTTACTTAAGTTTAAACGCGACGTGGAATGCAACGCGAGACAATTCGCAACCGATATATAGGTAAATTCCGGTGACGAGCAAGATGCCGTCTTGTCGTGCATTACGTGCACCTATTCTTATCTTACATTTGTATCGATAGTGTTCTTATATTTATTGTCAATGCATCTGATTGTAAGTATTCTTGCATTTGCGTATCGATATTTCTGATAATTAATAAATAATTCGGAAATGGCGTTATAATAAATCTTCAGGTCGAATGTACCTAGACGTAGGGGAAGTTTAAATATTGAGTCTTACTCCTGAAATACGACATGATCTTATTATCGGATCTCCTGATATTGAAACATGTGTTTTTTCTCTTTTTAGTTCGACTTCTATCTGGAGTTCAACGACTTCTGAGATATCCTGTATGCAGAGGTCTTCCGCTGTTTCCGCTTCGTGTTTTTAGGTAAGAGAGAAATATGTTGTACTGTTTATAGAGTTAAATGCGCTCGCGGCACGGTTTTATCTTGCCTTCTGATTTATGTTAACGACTATTTGCCGAATGCGAGATAAGGAGATGGTAAAAGAGAAGTCGGGGACAGTCGTGTCGTTGTTATAAAGAGCAATGGAATCTAAACGCAGCAGCGTAACTGGGCGAGCGCGTGCACCAGAAATGCAATCGGCGGTCAAATTTACTTGCTTAATACACGAGATTTATTACTAGATTCAGAAATAACTTTCTTAGATACCAATTAATCGAAATAGCAATTTTTTTCACAAACAAAATAATTCGATACGAATACATCCAATGCTGATCGATTTGGTCCCTTTTGTAATCTCTTGCCACCGCAGCACCTGCAATCGCAGCGTCGCTCCCCGCCTTACTCCAATCATGCCTTTGGAACCAACACGGGCAAGCGAGAGACGGCTAATCGTCCTTGTCGTTACTTGTGCCCTCTATTGAATTCCATATCGGGGTAACAAGGCCCGATGCCGACCTCTAATCATCCGCAGGGATTTACTGCCTATGAGCGGCACCATCCAGCCCCTCGGAGACTTCGCGTCCCCCTCCCTCTCCTCTCTCCCCGTTCAGGTCTGGCCATAATCGCAGTGAGACTTTGGTGGACAGCCTTATTTACAGCGATAGCGTTAGTCCGGACTTAGAATTCTTTTGCGAGTTCAATTCTTGATTAAATATGATACACAAATTAATACAAAATCACGAATCGTTTTATTGTTAATAATAATCGAGGGTAACGAATGCTTTAACATTATATCAACTATTATATTTAAAAAAAAACATTTTTATATATATTTCGATTTTTATTATCACGATTTATTGACTTAGCATTTGTGTCAACAGAATTTAAAAAAATTTTAATGAATTGTACAGGTCTTAAAAAGCAAAAGTATTTGTTGTTAAAAAATCATAACGTTTCACGTACTCTTCGAAAGCAAACATATGCAAAACAAAAATATCTAAAACGTTGTCTTATAACTTAACATATCGTACAATATTTTTATTCTTACGCACAAAGGTTTGACAGGAGCGCGAGGTACGCGCTCACGAAATATCGCGTCCTCGCGGATAATCGCGGAGCTTAATAAAGAGAGCAGCGAAGGTCGTCGGCGCGATACTTTAAAGTCGACCTGGATTATGCGGCGTTAACTCGGGCCCGAATCCCGAGGTGCTCTTACAGCAATCGACCGCGTCGGAACCGCGCGCGCCGGACGGCCGGACGATTTGTCCAGGTGGCTTTATCGAGGCCGCGCGTTGCGTTGCGCATCGTTTGAATTATGACAGAACAAAATAAAGATATCAGTGGCCACGGGTGAGAGAGATCCTGGCGCAGCGAGAAACGATGAGAGAGGAATGTGGTATGTGGTCTCCCGAGCCGGTGACTGCTAGTCGCGCGCTCCGCGCCGCGCCGCGCCGATGTACTTCGCTCGCGCGTGTGTATGCGTGCGTCCATACAGCGCCGTTGTGCCATCCATTTCTCTGACGTTCCTTAAAATCGGTCGACCTAAAGCGAGTCGCTATAACGAATCCGTTTGACGACGACGCTTAACGAGTCCCGAGTCTGTTTCGTGTCCCCGAGTCCCGATCGTGTGAATCGTGTCCCCTCTAGTGGGCGCATCCGAGTTGCATGGGATAAGCGGGATGTGGGTCGTTTTTTCTGCAACTTTATATGAGAAAGGTAGATTGCGAGAAAGGGGTTCGAGGAAGAAGAAATATCAGCGAAAAACATTGAAATGAGACATTAACTTATAACACATAATATATAAATCCATTAGAAATTGTTAATTCAACATTTTGCATATGTTTTGTACATATACACATATGCAATTAATGTCACATACAATTAACTTGTTGCAGAAGAACAGTTTTCCGTATCAAAAACATCCCTGTCAAAGTTACTCCCTTCCCTAGGAATCGGAAAGCACTTTTCTCGATTTTAAGCATTCCAAAAAATCCAAAATATCTTTATCAACTCTTCGGAGATCGGAAGGCAACTCTATTAAAGTTTAATAATCTCGAAGATTAAAAAAAAAACAATGAATTGAAGGCGGATGTTATACACGCGCGTACGTAATCGCCTCGCAAGCAGCAAATCGCGGGTTATGAACGAAAGGAATTCCTTGGCTACCCCCATTAGATCCGCTCTTTCTCTCTCTCTCTGTTTCCTCTTCTCCTTCTCCCCTTCTCCTCTTCTCCGTCTGTGGCTGCGGCTACAGCGCGCTACGAATGCCCCGCCGACAGAAACGAAATCGAAAGGCTCGGGTCAGAGCAGGGCCCTACCTCCGCAGGGTGTACCCACACCTACGCGCCGCGCCGCGCCGCGCCGCGCCGAGCCGCGCCGAGCCGCGCCGGCCACGCCGGCCACACCGGCCGCGGGAACGTGCATTCGACATCCACACGCGTGCACGCATTCGCTCGTGCGCCGACGGGGATGAAAACTGCTACTCCAGTCAGTCCTCAGTCCAGTCTCTCTGCTGTTCTTCAGTCTTTGGCACAATGCTTGCCGCCCTACGTTCCATCCATGTCTTTAGCGATGACAAATTAAAATGCGACTTGACGTTTTACGTCTCGTTTCCGTCCCGGTAAATTACATCGGAACGCGTTCGTGAACGTGGCATGATCATGGATGATGCGAAAGCTCGGAAACACAGTTACTAGAGAAACACAGTTACGGAATAAATGCCCCTCGCACCGGGGCAGCTCGTTAAGCGCGTTTACGAGCGCAGACGCGCGCGAATACCTCTTGCAGAAACGAGCGAAACGCCACCATAAATCGAACGTAAGCCGATTAAAATTCCACTCGGAGAGTATTATGAGACGATGATGGTTGTGCAAACAAGACGCAGTTTCAAATTCGTTTCAATTATTCCGAGTTTGCGTAATATCTCTTATTTAAGATCGACCGCGCCGCCCTGCTATTCTCATTCAATTTCTGCTTCTATCTAAAAAAACAAAAATACAAATTAAGGTTGAATACAATAAAACCAATATTACGCCTCGTTTTAAAAATTAGATTTTAATAATTATTTTTAAAAATAATTGTAAAGATTATAAAGATTATTACTGTTCAATTCGTAATGTCAAATTATACTCAATTTGAGTCATTTTTTAAATCATTTCTATAGGTCGTCACTGCTCCTACTCAATATGTCGTTAATTTAGCTAAACCAATGAGGTTAAAATAATAAATTTCGACATACATGGTAGTTAAAAATAACAAAATGTTATTTATTTCGAGGTATTGCTTTAAATTTCACCCTTTAATATTTAACAATGTAGATTTTGATAATTTATCTTTAAAATTCAATCGGTATTGCCGTGTAATATCGACAATATTTGGCGGAAAACGCGCGTGATGCGAGACAGGCTTGAAGAATGGCGTTCAGTCGGCAATAAAATAGCGCGACGAAGACGTGACCGTAGCCGGCAACAACATTGCGAATCTATCGCGCGCACCGGTATCAAAGTGCTACGAGCATGCTAGAGAGTAAGCGGCGAATGCAACAAGAAGCAATGGAAGCGATAACCAACAACAACCACCACCGTCGCCGCCGCCGCCGCCGCCATCACTACCATAACCGACACGGCCGCGGCTGCCAACGGAGGGCCAGCCAACACAATAAGGGAGCACGAGAGGAGTGCGAAAGCACGAGCGAGCAGACCCGACAATGCGGCAGGTACCTACCCCGCAGGCATTCCATCAAGATGCTATCGAGAGAGTGCTCGGGCCTCTCGAGAGGGGTGGGCACGAGAAGAGAGGAGCTCCGGAGAAGGTCTGAGGGGGGCCTGAGGAGGATGAGAGCCGGCGAGCTCTCGAGGAGGAGGCCGGCGAGAGATATTAAAGGATGCTGCGCCGCGCCGACGGGGAGAGACGAGAGAGAAACCAGAGAGAAAAAGAGAGAGCGCGAGAGAGACAGAGTAAGAAGGTGAAAGGGAGAGGGGGAAGAGGCATCCCGTGGCGTGGTGGGTCCCAAGGTACGAAGGGATCAGGGCCGACCGGCGGCGCGGCACGGCAGAACGGGGCGAGGCAAGGCGAGGCGAGGCGAGGCCCGGGTCCCGCTCGCGTCCGAACCGAGAGGGCCCGGGCCCACGGCAAACCTTCGAAAAACGTGACTCTCCTCGCCCAGCTTCGCTCTCGGCCGCGCATCTTCACTCGTTCATAAGCGTTGACTTATTTGTCGGCGGGGCAGCGCTCGCGCGTTGCACCCTTGGCCTGGAAATCGACCCGTATTAACCCGTCATCGCGATAAGATCGCGCCACGCCGCGGATAAACGCCGTTTTCGACGTTTCGATGGGCTCCACCGCGCAACTTTTGTCTCCCGGTCTCGCGATGAGAATACGAGCGGAAAGAAATACGGGTGGACCACAAAATTAATTTATGGATTTTGACATCGCGCTTACCCTTATATAGCATTTTTGTTTCATGAATGAATATTGGATGTACAGCCATTTCATAAAACTAAAAGATTCACAGTGTTACATGATGCCTGATGACTGAAAAGTATGAACTAACGTTTTTAAATTGCATCTCAAAATTAGTGAAAAATATGTTGTTTACTTCTATATCATCAATTTTACTATATTAACGTGAAGAGTTGGCTTATTGCCCCCAAGCTTCTTGAGAACAACCATATTCTTAAAACGGCGACATGCAAAAGTCGGTTCCTGTTTGCATAATCATATCCAATTGACGTATTACGCGAATCGCACGCAACGGCGAGCGCACTTCGTCAAAAGCTCCTCGACGGCGGCGCGGCGGCGGCGAGCAGCAGCCATACGTATTCGTTTAAAACCCGGCGGACTACAAACGAAGAAGAAAAAAGCCGCGACCGAAGAAAAAGTTCGGTGGTGGAGGTCGTGGATGGCTTCCCGCCATTCCCGGCTTGCTTTAAAGGGCAACACTTATACTCAGATTGGATTAAAGTCTGGTACGTCGAAGAGGAGTGGTAGGCGACGGCGCGGGGTCGGCGGTGGCGGAGGAGGAGGAGACGGTTTAGGTTGAGACAAGAAGGAGGAGGAGGAGGAGGCAAAGGTATGCGGCACGATCGTGTGTGTACGCGGGTATACGTATACGCGTGCAGTCGGAGCGCGGTGTGTCGTACGTGCACTTACACACGTGAATACGTATGCACGTACCCGTACATACATACATACCTATGGACCCGCCGCCGGCCCACCTTCACAAGGTGATTCACTGGCGATCCTGAAGTGCAGTGTGCTCAACCATTACGCACTCGCGAATCACCGCAGAAACGTTCGACGCGCTTCGGGACAAATCATTGTCAGTCGCATTGTCCCGTAGACAAGTTTAATTAATCCTGAAACACACGGAGGGTGTCGCGATTTCTTCAACACGCGCTAAAACGTTTCGTTCAAGCGTCTATTAAGATTCGAAGATTTTCTCACCGTCATATTTTGTACATATTTTTAAAAAATGTATCACAAAATTTATATTCGCGACATCAACGATGATTACACCATAAAATTGTAAAATAATTATTATTAAAATAATTATTTTCCGTCATGTTTAACATTGACTATTTCTAAACAATGTAGATATTTTTTAGTTTGTGTACTATTAAAAATTTACATTTTATTTTATTATAAAGAAAAAAATATATATAAATAATCAGGTATCTTGAAAGTACCCGTCTCAAAGTACACAACATATGTCTGCAGTTTTGATTGTAAATAAGGCACACGTATCGTGGACATTCGCGACTCGAGAGACGAGGCGACAAAGAGCGTTCATTACGCGTGCTCGAGAATTCCGAGACAAGATTCAAAGGGCAAGTGAGCTCGGTAACGTGGCGCGAATGCAATGTCACTCGGAGCATTAAAAAGCGCGCACCGATGTGTGCATACATTTCTGGCGCCGCGCCGTGCCGCGTTGTTCGCGCTGGTAACCTGTCGGCCGAATGCACAAGGAAAACGCATGGAAATATTTACGGAGGCTGCGTGGGATCGACATATCTTTCGGCAACGCGAGCAGCGACGTTCAACAATGAACGCGTGTTGGCGTCCGAAGGGACGATGCGATGCAATGGGAACCGCCCGGGGCGTGCCGGGGTATACCTCTGCGAAGGCTCTCAATCGCAAGAATGCAACGGCCAGTCGGACGGCTCGATTTCCATAGGGATTTCTTTCGAGTATATGCGCGATGTGATCATTGAGAGCGCCGTTAGGTCGCCGCAAGAGACTGCGCTCGCATTTACCTGGCTTTCCGGAAAAGAGGAAAGTTGGAAAGTGTAGCGGGATTCACCAACTAGAATTCTTCTCCGAATAATCGCGACAGTTGTAAGATAATTTAAAAAAAAATTGACATTAAGTTTCGATCTAAATCCTAAAGTAGTGTCACAGTCTAATAGTAATAAAGGGAAAAAAGACTACCGATAAACTAAGCGCCACTTATGCAACGGTGTCGAAACGCATCACGCATCCGACGATTAAGAAATAGCCCGTCGCGTTTAAAGGCTTAGCGAGAACTTCATAGGCTGTCCTCATAAAATCCGACATAGTGTAGTGTCCCGTGTCGGACAGACTACGCGGTCATCTCTCGCGTAGCGGGTGTCACATAAAAAGGCACGTGTGAGAGTGTAACGCATCAAGGGATGGGTAGTACCTCCACGAGGTACAGGTCGTTAGCGAATTCTTGGTAAGGATTTAATTTATTCGGCCGCGTTTCTCTCTTCTCCTCTCCTCCCCCCCCCCCTTCCCGTTCTCTCTCACACTGAAGACGAGGCGATTTAAAAGGCCAGACGAAGCAACGCGTGAGAAGTAAAATAAATAATCGGCGCGCTATTAATCCTCGTTAGGGTCCACTGATATCAAGATCGATAATTATAATGTAAGCTGACGTCCCTTTACTCGCGAGCGGCAGTGTATTACGCATTCATTTAAGCGACGTTATTATCGTCCTTATTGACGTCGAGTAGAAACATCGTCCCGCTTTGAGAACTACAACTGAGCGTATTAGTAGAACGAGCGCGTGAGTGAGTGACGCGCTAGGAAATTGCCCGAGATTGATAATTACAAAGTGAATAAATGGTAATCTACGCGTGCGAGAGTGACACGCGTGCGATTAAGTTGAGTTAACATTAGTTGCTTTCCATTTACACTCAAGTGATCTGAGTCACTCAGTTATGTGAGTATTTTATACTCAGGTAAGATATGTCATTTTGCACTTACCTGCTTTTTTTGGTGACAAAGCTATCGCATAACAATACATATTCATAGCCTCACTTTTAATGTGAGTCTATTAGATTCATTAAAGCACACGGTTTCGATTGTGGATAAAAACTCAGTTGAATCTCACTTGCCAGCATGCAAAAAGAACGTGCATTCAACTGAGTTAGGACGTCACAAGTGAGAATTATCTGAGTTTTGGTGTAAATGGAAAGCAACTATTGTGTTGCGTAAGATAGAAATCACAGTCATCACTTTACGGATATCACACACATTGGAGTGTATAGCACAACTGCAATAGCATTGATTATTACGTGAAAAAATTAAATAGATTTATAACGCAACACTGTGTTTACAAATAAATTGGCATTTTCCAGGTTGCTATTTCGAGAATCGACACAGCCGTACTTTTAGTATTATTCTATTTTATTCTATTCTGCTTTATTTCGTTTTATTGCTATACGTATGTAGTAACTATCAAATGGAAAAATCACTTGAAAGAGCCACTGCCATCGCTATGGTCTTTGTGTCACGAAAGTGTGACATCGCTCTCTATCTGTAGCCCGTCCGACAACATTCTATTGAACGCCGCCGGTCAGTCGACAGAAAAGCCACGTCGTTCGATTGCTTGACGGCTCCGGCCTCTTGCACGCATCTCGCTGCGGCAATTGCGCGGAACATATCGCATTGTTCGCATATCGAATCACCTGTTCAATATCGCGTCACCTGTTATCGACGATCTCGTCGTGAAGCGCGGTGCATTCAGCACGCATCGACGCGCGGGAATGCGCTCCACTCGTGGAAGGCAGCGTGCTTCACCTTCACCTTTTTTTTACGTGCATTTAGGTCTGTATTTACTTATTATACGAATCTCTATAAAAATGCAGAACAAAGTTTCATAATTTGCAATACAGGCGGTTCGACAATCGTGTTTTGATTAGAGATCAACTGAAATTAAGTGTTCTCAACTGACTGTGAGAGGCGGAACGATTATTCCTGTGAAACCCCTGAAGCCATAAATTGTTGTGAAACACTTCGTGATATTACATATGTGATAAGATAATGTATTTCAAGTGACATAAAGTCGAGTTATCAATAAATAAGAGACTGTACGCCGCGAATATTGAGAACCGAATTCTAGCTAATTTATATTTCCGCATGAAAATGTTCAATATATTATAAAATAAATATACGCCGAATAATCTTCTTTGTATCTTGAAGTAATTATCAATAATCAATTGAGGCACGGCTTTTCGTTACTTTAATATTCGATTTAGTGTATTTCATTCTCCATCGGAAAATATAATACGTGTCGAATTAAACTGAAATTCGCGAAAAATAGACATATTCAAATTCAAGTGACATTAAAGAAACAATTATTATTCATAAGTATCATGCAACAATAATTCATAATTTCTCATTCCCTATTGATTTCTATCTTCAATCGTATAAATTACACGAAATAGCGATGACAATAAATAATCATTAACTCTATGCATTTAGTAATAATATGACAGCAACACGAAACCACTCATGATACTTCTTGTCGGTTTAAATCTCGATGAATGGTAAACTTGTGTAAACACACACGTTGTACATAGTGATACACAAGCGCCAAGGCCGCGCGTCAAGATTATATATTATTGTCTTGTAATATTCAATGCCTTATGAAGTAAAATAATAATCAAATATTTTGTTCGCACGAGACTGAATATCTCGTATCTGAAACTAATTTCGATAATGAGTTAATCTTCATTATTAACGTTAAAATAATAAATGATTTATCTCATTACTCCGCCGTTGCCCGAGGTCTTCCAGGTATTCTCCTTCTTTTGGATTCCTTCGTCGCGCTCACACAACTCTCGCGAAAATACGGTTAATTATTATCACACGCAAATTTATTATCTGGATAAAATGATCGCTCAACATTTTTTATGATATTCCCGACGAAGTGAATTTTAATATTTCGCAACTGATGAATAACGTGAAAAAGATACGATTATACGATAAAATATCTCCGTACTACTACGACGTCTCACAAATAAACGATTAATAACTGATGAGTCTCAAATAACAAAAGATCTTAATAAATTGCACACGCGCGATACAATTCGTACATATAAATTCCGCAAACTATACGTCAAATAAATTCGACGCGATATTCAATCTTATGTAAATTATTCGCTCTGTCGATTCGCGTGGAACGCTGTTATCTGAAAAATATAATAAAAAATAGTATCTTATATAATTTTTAATTTTAACGCTTTAAAAATCTATTCTTGGATTACAAATTAGATGTTGCACGTAAGTAAGCTTTCTATTTTCAAGTCATCTTCGGAAAAATGTTACAAAAAATAAAACTATTAATATATACATTTACATATAATCTTCTCTCAAAAGTTGCTTATTAAACCGCGAGAAGCAAAACTCAAGCTGTGTCTTGAAACTTCATCTGAATTTCTCAATTAAGCCCCGATGATAAATATAATTCAACGAATATTAAATTGATTCTCAAGTTCAATTTATTAAACTATATCATGTCTTAAGATTCGTCTCAGCTAAGTTTTTAAATAGAAATGCAACTATAAATATGAGGTGATATTAAAACGCGATATACCAGATTATTAATACATTCCAGGCAAGAGGTTGCGTGAGTATTTTGAAATGTGACGATATCAATTTTAGGAGGAAAAAGTAAAAAGTAAGAGAATGATTATCATTATAATTAGGTTTTAATTTGATAATAGATTTATGTTGTTACATATTAAGAATTCATTTAATATAGATTTATATACTTATAAAAACTTCTAAATGCCCACTGTATACTTTTTAATCTTTCCTTGATTTTCGCGTATTGTTCTTTTTCAAGTTATTTCTTTTTGCCTTTCTATGTCATTTCGTCCAAAATTGCTATTCTACAATCTGTTTTAATCTGATTGTTGGTCTACCACCTCGTGTTTCACGGATTTGGTGATAATTATCACCGTGAGAAACGCCATGTATCACCGGGGGCGACCTACCTCGTGCGAGATGACGGTGCATGGAGATGTGTAGTGGTGGTTACCTGTTTTCAAAGAGGGACCACTACCTCCTCACGAGAAAGAATAAGAGAGAGAGAGAAAGAGAGAGAGAGAAGGGAAAAAAGGACTAAATGAGGAACAAGCCGCCGCCGCCGCCAACGCGAACGATCGAAAAAGGGAGAAGGGAGGGAGGGAGCGAGATAGAGAGAAAGTGAAGAAGGACGAGAGTGAAAGGAGAATCGAGAACGAAAGAGGGAGCGACGAGTGAGAGGAGGAAGACGGAGCGTTTGATTTACGCAACAGGTCATTAAATCAGATGTATTGGGTGATAGAACTTTGCGGCTGACTCCTCTCTTTCTTTTCTACTAATAAGCTCTTAATTATTCCACCCTAAACCGCCGATTGTCAGTGCAATTGGGAATTCGCAAGTCGCACGGTTATACTAACAGAACATATCGGGAAGAGAACATGCGTTATTTCGCGGTATCTCATAAAAAATCACGTACAAAATATTATCGAGATGGTAGGACAGCTGTATCGTATGGGTTCATAACTTTCAATGCGTGCGGGAGGCAAAAGGTATTAAAGTGGTACGTGAATCGATTTACAGCTATATATATACATATATGTTATGATGACTGAAGCGATGAAATTCCATCGACAAATTACGTTATTGAAATATGTGTATACGTGTTATATTTAAAATATTAATTAAAATAATATATTTATGTAATGTTCAATACATTTTGTGACAAGCAATTCAAAACTTTATTAGAATTGTCTCGCAATTATCTTTAAATTAACTTGCACCATTTAATAGGGAAAATTACAATTTTCTTGAGCAAAAAGAGATTTTAATTTCTTTAATATACATATCTGTAATTTAATGGTAAGAGGAATGAGAGTTAATGGCACGAGGAATGAGATTTATATAAAGAAGTTTTAAACTTGCGCGTCTTACTGCATTGCTGAAGTTAAATATACGAAATATTTGAGTCTCACGGCTTCTTTTATGCTTTTATTACTACATGATATATCCAAAAGGGAATCAAATAAAAATACGCTCCTCACTTTGTTGAAAAATATGTTTGCTTATCTTTGGAGCGCGATCGCCGAGGAGTAGTATTCGCGCGATCATTTATTCTACCTGTTTGAGGCCGATGCCGATGGTTCTCAACTTTTTTAAAACGTGTAATAAAATTCCGAGAAACAGGCTTGGTACGGATGAAGATTCCTATTTGTTGACACAGAGAATGGTTTTTTAAAGGCTCGCAAAGCAGGTTTACTTACCTAGAAAATATATCCTTGCGACAGTGGCACAAAATGTCGTATCACTTCCATTAGTTCCAGCGAAAGTAGTATGACTATTAAGAAAGATGATGGATTACTGAGCTGTCACGCGAACCTATTTGTCCACTATTGTCGACGACACATTCCTTTCCACGATATTATTATACTATTTGATTTTGAGATGCTTAACTCGAAAAGATCAAACAATCAGGAAATGCAAACCGAAGTCGAAAGATTGTACATTAAAAAATAAAAATAGATCTTTGCTTTAAGTGCAATATTGGTTTACATAGTTTCCAGATTTATTAATCTATTGTGCATTATCATTGATTACGCTAAAGTAGTTACGCTAAAGTTTGTCTCTTTTTATTTGTCATCTACAAAATAGTTTAATTTTTTTGTACATAATTTAGTAAAAATGATCTCACGTGAGAGTTCTACATCTTTCATCAATTCTGTGTATCTAATCATTCTGTATATATATATATATATATATTTTTTTTTTGCTTTTTTTTAAATCTCACTTAACTTAACTAATATTTTGGGAAACGTTCCAACATGGTCAAACGCATACGCACATTGCAATCAATGGAGGATTAAAGCCCTACCCGCGCCATCCATCATCCGGCCACATTTAGCCCCCGTAATCCCCTAGTTCTCCAAAAATTATGACCCATCGGACCCTCTTCGCTCTCATCCGCCACCCAGACCCGATCACGTAGCGGCGCATTTCAATCGCGATTTACGCGCGAAAACATATTGGCGACCGATCCAGGAAGACAAAACGCATCTCGAACCTGCAGAGGTGCGTGCGCGTCGCGGCGGTATGGAAGAATCAGACTGGGCAGGAGGAGAAGGAGGAGAAGTAGGAGAAGAGTAAAAGTTCGCGACGTAATAAGAACGCGGCGAGAGACGTACACGAGGACCCGCGGCGGAACTCATTTTAATTAGAAGGAGTCCTTCGCTTTATCGAGTTATTCCCGAGCGCTCCCTCTCTTTCTTTCTCCATCTTTCCCTCCGTCTCTCTTCTGCACTTTCCAGACCGACCTCTCAGCCTTTTCTTCTCTTTCTTCTTCTTCGTCTTCCTCTTCTTCTTCCTCCTCCCGCCGCCGCGGCCGCCTCTAACGCCATCGTGGGCCACATCCATGGAGCCGCCTTGGAATGCGGTTCTACGGGCCCATGGGGTTTGCACGACGACGTTGTGTAGTGTGTAGCGCACGGGATCTTTCTCTCTTTCTCTCTTTCATTCTATCGCGCATCCATCTCTCCACATATGTCTCGTATGTGTTTCACACAGAAATACACGTATGCGTATGCGCACACGCACCGTGGAAAGGTACCGACCGAATCCCGGGAGGAGAGTAAAAGGAGACCTTGTCCTCTCCAGACCTCCGGCTCCTCCTTCTCCTCCTGCTTTTCTCCCGACTCCTCCCGTCTCTGCTCCTTCTTTCTCTCTTTCTCTCTGCCTTTCTTTCTCTATACCTTTCTCTCCTTCTTTCTCCGATCGGGCCCTCGTCTGGATCCTTTGACTGGCGCGCAAGAGCAGGAGAAGGAAGAAGAGAAGAAGAGAAAGAGAGAGAATGAAAGAAAAAGAATAAGAAGGCCAGGAGGGAAGGAGAAAGAAGAACGGGACCTCCGCGGAGTCGACGAAGTCCAGGGAGGTCCTTCCTTCCGAGGCACCGTACGAAACGGATAACCAGAGAGAAGAAAGGAAACGGCTCCTTCGTCGAGGATCAAAGAATATATCGAGGGCCTTTTTGCTCCTAAGGGATGCGGAGAGTCGGGCGCGCTACGGGAGGAGAAAGAGCCGGCCGCCGAAACTGCCCAGGTCGGATTTCGGGATTCTAGGGTAGAGCAGGGAACGGAGTACGTTTTTCGAGAAGAGAAAGAGAGAGAGAGAGAGAAAGAAAATGGTAGTGCTCTCGGATGAAAATATTCCCGCGTGTTATTCCGCGATTATGGCTGCGCCCAACGAAGTCACGTCTTTGCCCTATTAAATAGTAAAAACTCAAAACATGCATTGTGAATTCATTATTAATATATTGTACGAATAAATCTGTCTACGTGTCTACAAAACTAAGCATTAAAGCAGAATCTTCTAGTGTAAGCACTTTTTCGAGACAATTACCGAAACTTAACGCACCTGTTTGTACTAAATCTCTCTACTAAATCTGAATAATTACAAAAGTGTGGAAACGAGGACATAAAAAACACATAGGAAGCAAAATATTCTTTATGTTAATATTGATGCATATAATATTCATTAGTTTAAATACAACTTCTAACGAGTAATAAATTCCACTCATATTTTAAAAAGAACAAGAATACATGTATTGCGTGGAATGTGTAAATTAGGGTACAATAGTAGGTGTGATGGATGTGTGAATTAGGGTAAGGGGGAAGGGAGGCATTTAGCGTCTAATACCGCAGGTACAGGTATATCTGGCTGCATTCCTAACCGTAATTTTTCAGAATTTTATCTCTTTCTAGAGAAAGACATTCTCGATAATTATCAAATATCATCAACGATAACAAGCCCTCATCGACTTGGCGTTGAATATGTACTCATGATCACCGAGTATATACTCGGTCGAACTCAAATCAATCACGATGCTATTCCCACGTCTCGGCCAAGGTTCTCCGGATTTTCTTTTTCTCTCTTTCTCTCTCTCTCTCTCTCTCTCTCTCTCTCTCTCTCTCTCTCTCTCCGCACAAGAGTCTTTCCATCGTTCGAAATAGGGCAGAGATATCGCCGACGAGGCGAGAGAGAAGGAGGCGAGGGATTCGCGTGTTTCGCCTCCTGGCTACGCCAGTTCGTTTCGGCCGCAACGAACGCGGCGGTGGTGGCGGCGCGTTTGGGACCAACCGGGCCCCCTACACTTTCGGTCTCCCCCTCGGCCGGCCCCACCGCCGCCCTTTCATCCGTCGACCATACCTCTCCACGCACGTCTCTTCGGCAATTCCCGCGGGCGCGCCTTCTCTTCACTCATATCCCTTGTTGGTTCCCTCCACGGTTCCTTTTATTTTTGTTCTTGTGTTCGAAGATGCACCTATGATCGTGGATACATCAGTACTTTGGTGCTACCGATCGATAGTGTTTTCGTGATATCAAAATACCGATGTCTTTATTTTCATATTCTCAACGATAGATGCAATATCTCGAAATACATATATAACACCGTAATAATTCTTTCGTGTAGACCGTCGTGAGACAGGTTAGTTTTACCCTACTGATGACCAGTCATTGCGATAGTAATCCTGCTCAGTACGAGAGGAACCGCAGGTTCGGACATTTGGTTCACGCACTCGGTCGAGCGGCCGGTGGTGCGAAGCTACCATCCGTGGGATTATGCCTGAACGCCTCTAAGGCCGTATCCTCTCTAGTCAAAGGTGGCAATGATATCTCTAGGAGTCTCGTCTTTCCATTCTTTAATGTATAAATGCAAAAATAGTCATTAAGTCGTTGAAATCAATTTTTTAATGTAATTAAGTAAGTTATTCCAGTATATCTCTTTCACATAAAATATTAGTAAGATTTAACATAGTGTATAAAATGATATAAACATTTTTTAGAAAAGATAGAAAATATTGATAGTTTTTTCCAGAAGAAGATATGAAAATCAATAAGAAAATAACGCATAAAAAATATATAATAATTAATTTTTTATAATACTTTATTTGGTAAAAACAATGACAGTCAATATTAACAATATTAGTCTCATAAAATAATAGAAAATTGAATCAAAGAATTAAAGATGTTACTAATTTTGACGATAAAAAGGCTGCAAAAAAAGAAATACCGTTGTCGAGCTGAGTTCAGACAAAGTTATGCGAGAAGCGCGAGCTTGGAATGAACTTCCGCCGACTTTCCGGTGACTGACAACAGTTGCTCATTGTACGCGGAGACGTTACCGATATGATATCGCGCCGACGCATCGATAGCGAGGAAGTTTACGATGACGCGGCCTGACGTAACTCGCATAAATAGGAGGGCCCGGCCCAGCAACTGGAGCTAAACGGACCTGTTTGCCTCGGCGACGCGAGCGGCCGTGTGAAAGTCTCGCCGCCTCGTTAACGCCACCCTTAAGACTCTCCTCGGTTCTGTCGTGCCGTGACGAAGACGAAAATAGAGAAAGAGAAGGAAAGCGAGACGGAGAAAAAGAGCGAGGGAGTAGGAGAAAGCGAGCAGACTTCTTAAGCTGGACCGAAGGAAGTTGAAAGCTGCGAAAGATGAACAGACGGTCAGATGCGAGACGAAAAAGGGAAAAACAAACCGCGCGATGGGAAAAGCAAAGCTCGGGGTCCACCCGCGAGGCACGGGGGAAAATAAACGGACAGACGCGACGTCGCGTTGTCTCGGCAAATGAACCGTCACCCCGCGGATAGTTTCCGTCGCTCTTTGTTCCGGCGTGTCTCGTGATTTTTCATAAGAATCTCCTCAAATCGACGCCACGATCTCTCGTAATCATGTAGCACGTGTAAATTAAGAATTGAATCAATGTATGAGCCTTGACGTATAAATAATTGACGAGATAAATATAAATGAAATAATTGACGAATAAGGTAGAAATTGAAAATTAACAGCCGAATTATAAGAAGGATAATTTCATACATACACTAGTTATGTTCCTTATATATTTTTGTATTTACTACATATTAAAATGATTCCCATAATCATTCTCCTCGCCTAAAGCCTTTCGTCCGAGTCTGAGATAGCGGCCTATTTTGGCAACCTCGATAGCCCGGCGGTCGCGTATCCAGCATTTATGTCACATCCATGACTCAAGGCCTGCGATATTTCTGCGCCAAGTGTGCGGACGCGTTTGGCGGCGGACGAAACGTTTGATATCGTTTATTCGCGGCTTCCGTCGGACAGCGACGAATAAAAAAAAAACGGAATGGAGAAAGAAAGAAAGAAAGAAGCGAAAAAGAAGTGCTCATGCGCTCATACGCAAGACGAGACGGTGCAGAGAGAAAGAGGGAAAGAAAGAGAGAAAGAGAGGGGGAGGGGGGGGGGGAGAAACGACAGACAGAAACGCCTGTCCCAGAGGCAGAATGAGTCAGAGACTAATAAAATCGGCTGGACCCGAAGAGAGTCGCGGCGCTGCCGGGGCACTCTCGTGGTCCTCGCGAGCATGGGAAAAGGCCAGCAGATTCATTGACCGCGAGGGACTCCAGTTAGCACCGAGGTCTCCTCCAGCCTTCTCCCCCCTTTCTCCCTCTCTTCCCTTCCCGTCCCCGCGCACGGCCACCACCATTGTTTCATTAAGATCGAGAGCCGAGGTCCGACACGCGCGCGCGCGCGGCTATCCTTACGTGCGTGCCTCCGGCAAGTCGCTTTTCCCTCCGATGCGATTACGCGTCTCGCTGTCGAATCGAAGCGAATTGCTCTAATCGCTTCGCAGCTATTAATAAGAGATTCGAGCGACGCGAAAAGCATTATTGTAATGATTTCAGATACACCAGTAATAAGCGATCGCTGAACACTTTGCTGAATACTTACTTCTATACGGCATAATATAAAATTATAATTTTTAAAGGAATATTTTTTAATTATTTTGATCGTTCAGAAAAATTTAATCATGTCAGTAAATTATGTTAAGTTCCAACTGACCGTTCAATCCATGTCGTTATTTGTATCGTGACTTTTATTATCTTCTTTAGAAAAATAGATATGAATTCTATAGCAGATTTCTACATTCTAGGGATCTTGTTCTGAAAAATAAAACTTACTTGAGAAACGCGTTTGCCTATCCTCATATCTTTTCCTTCAATCTGTCCCGTTCTAGCATACTTATACTCCTTGCCGGACAACTTATTTTAAGCGCGATTACTTACTTCTAGGTTGATTAAGTTCATAAAGATGGAATCTCTTTCCCGACACATACCAATTTCCGTAAACGTAGAAGTGGATACGACGACTCGAAATATTGCGCGATATTAAGGTACTCGTGTAGCGTTTTTGATAACAATTATGCATTCCTGAGAGAGTAAACTTTAGATATATTTGCACGATAGACATTTTCGGATCAGGTGACTGACAAATAATGGCTCACGTGATTGAAATCAACATTTTCGATCAATGTTTTACTACATTATATGGGTTTCCTAACATCCGTATAAATAATTTATTTGACAGATTCAAAATCGACATTAGAAGGAATTTTTTAAAGAAAATTGTAAGAAAATTTAACGGTTTTGTTAAGTTTTTTCAGAATGATAAGTGCAGTTAAATTTTATTTAATTTTGAGTAGAAATGATCTTGATGCTGGATTAAAATGTTGAATATTCACAGCCATATATAATTGCACAAAATAAACTCTATCACCAAATATCCTTTAAACGAAGACCGACTATAAATCTAAAATAAAGGAAGCCATTATTAACCCTTGACAGACAAACGCTCCGTGTATTATGTCATAGACCTCATTTCATAAGAGCGCGTTTGACATGTACATTCGCAAAGAATGTTTGACCCACAATGAGACAAAGAATGACCGGCGGTCAACGTTAGGCAGACGCGATTATTAAGCTAAAGTATGTGCGGGGTGAACCGTTCGCTTTGGCAGGAAGTACTGCTATTCTCGTCACTTTCACGATCGTTAAAATAATTCCCTGGACGTTATTGTTGTGTCTTACGTCCGCTACGACGATAAATTAATCCGATCTTTTTTTTTTCGTTTATTCACAAGAACTGACTGATAAAGGATAACTTCTCGCACTCTCAATTGCAAAAATTGCTGTAAAAGAAATGTGTCATTAAAATTATATTCAAATCTCGGCAAGATCAGTAATCAGTACATATTAATAAAAGTAAAATTAAAAATCATAATATATCAACCGTTTATTCATTAGTACATGTATTTCACTGAATTTATACGTACAAATTATATCGCACGTATAATATTATAATACGTCAGTAATCTGTTAAATTTGCTGTCCGAGATACATCAGTTGTTAATCGCTACTTTGCGAGATGTAGTGCAGATGTAGAACAAATCGAGCTCAACCGCAATATTCTCGTGTCAAGAATTTCGGCTTTAATTGATCTCTAGAATACGTTATTAAAATATATTATACTGTGTGTGTGTGTGTGAGGGGGGGGGGGTTGTGGGAGAGCTTGAAAAAGAATTGAGTACCCTCTTTATCACGAAAACGTGCAATTATGCCTCTGCCTGACATCTTCTCTCAAAAAATTAACAACACAATCGTAGGTAGATCGTCTTCGGATCCGAAGCGTGATCAGGAGAGTGCGCGTAATTATTTCCACGCTCCTCGATCGCGCCCTTTACGCGATCCGAGGAATTATGCGCGGAACGTTCCCATTGGCTTCCCGATTTAATTAGAGACGGCGAGAAGAAACGCGCGGGCTTTCTTCATGTGCGATAGAAGGATGATGCGGCGAAGATGCTGGCTGTCTCACAACCTGTTTCTCGAGGGGAACGAGCGCCGAAACGAGAAGGATCATTTGTTTCCATGTTTTCGTGCGACGCGCGGTTTCCCTTTCGGCCTCTCCGCATCCTCGCACAAATTGTTCCTCTTTCTCGCTAATTCTAAATTTGTCTTGATTTCGTCTACAAGTTTTATTTAAAAACAAAACATTTCTTTGCAAAGTCGACCTTCGGGATTATCAGTTTTCCAGCACACACACACGATATTACTTTAAATTTATCAGTAATTGAAAGAGATAAGGAATTTATTTAATAATATGTACATTTTTAAATAACAAAGAATCCTCAAACGTTCCGAAAGAGATTGAGTATAGGCTTTTGAGTAACCGAAAATACCGAATACTTGCGCGCCTCGAGTACCTACTTTCCCTCGCTTCAAATATTGAACGTTTGGCCGTGGTATGCACGATACCCCGGAGTGCGCTTAAAATATTGAAATACGGCGGTCGTATGCCGCTTCTTGGGCCTTGCGGCGGACTCTCGATCCCTTTCGGCCATAGCTGGAGCCTCGTTTTCACCCTCTCGTTCCCCGCGCCGCCGGAGAAGCTTTCGTGTACCGCGTTCCCGCCCTTCGTCCCTCTCTTTCTGCTTATCGTTCTCTCTCTTTCATCGGAGATCGGCATTCCCCGAGGCAATACGGGGGCCCTCGGGGTCCGTGAGTGAACGCGTCTTTACGTCACGAGACGCGACGCGTAATTGGCGAAATGCAATTATTAGCGTCACTAATGCGAAGTATCTTTAACTCTCAGACGCATATTGCAGTCTCGGAGTACTTATATTTGTATAGTTCTCTATTTTCAAATTTTTTCATTTTCTAGAAGTAATCCTCAAACAAATATTAATTTTTTAACATATTCTTTATTTACATAGTTTTTATCTCTCTTCTTATTATATTTGAATACGAAAAATACTGTGATTGTAAGACAGAAGTACATAAAAAAATATTTTTTGACATTTTTTTGAAAGAATATATATACTCTTATAAAATACACATAATACATCAAAAAATACATTTAATTACAATACAATTTTTTATGTTTCGCAAACTGCAATACATTGGCTTGTGTATTTCTCTATAAAAGAGAAAAAAACATTTTTTAATCTACATATATCATGTTACAACACATATGCTAAATTATTTTCATTACAAGACAAATTAATATTAATATTAAAATCTTAGTAGCTCACAAGATAGTCGTTAAAATATTTTAAGTTTTAACAAGATATGTCACGAGAATTGCATCATATATAATTATAGAATAAGCATCTGGTAATTGTGCCGTGATTATACTAAATGACACGGATACAGGGGTCGCTGACAAGCAGTATAAGTACTTATCTTCTAAGATAATGAGCATGACTACTGTCAATGGTCAAAGAAAATTTAGAATTCGTTTATTCAACATGCATATACGATAAAAAAATATATCCTAGGAAGAGATACATTTAACTATTCTATTTTATATATATTTTAAAAATTTGACGTAAAGTTTAATAACATAATTAAATAACATAATGTTAACAAAAAATAATAATTATAATTTATAAACATATAAATAATATTAAAAAAGATAATATAATATCTTTGTTACGAGAATTAAGATTATAAACGAAATGAGAATAAGCAATTTATTTTAAACAGATATCAAGATGTGCAAATTAGGCATACGACTATCACGATGTGTATAATAAATCGGTGACGATACGAGAAAAATAATGATGCACGTACACGGATCGGACCGACGAAGCGCATCTGCACACGACAGAGACCAACGCGGCGCAGGCCGCGATTACTCACATTCCCGAAACACGTGTCCAGACTGACAAAAATGCGCCCGTCGATATTTTTTATCGATCCGAAGAAGCTCCTCGTCGAGAAGCAGGAATCGCGCCGCCGCGTTTCCGTTGCCAGAGGGCAAAAAGGTCCCGGCGTTAGACGTTTCTTCCTCGGAAAAGGGCACGTGCAGCACGTTCACCGGAGTCGTTCTCGCATACGGCGAAATTTTTGCAACGATCATTTGGGACGTATGTAGATGTCATGTAAGAAGTTATAGGAGTCATGAACACCGTAAAGGAATTAATTAATATACATCTAATCCTGGCAATTTGTTAGATATGATATCAACAAAGGAAGAAAGAAAATCAATTAGTATATATAAATCTTTTTAAATCTTATATTATTTAATATCAATTATCGAGAGATATAGGCGATAATGATAGCGAAGAATATGTATTTATATTCTTTGTTAGATTATCTATCGATAATTTAGCTTCTTACTTGACTTCCATTTAGAATGAATATATGACTCGCATTAATCTCACTAACATATCTTACTTAGAATAGATTCTAGAATCCTCCTTTGCGCGTTCTTGACATTCTGCTGTGATTCACACTGCGTACACGTTTCCTTGTGAAAGATCGACTGAGAGAACAGGCTTTTGCAATGTTGCATCTTAAACATACAAGAAACCCTTCACAGCGGGCGATCATATTGGGGTTCTACATTCGGGACAGATTTCTGATTGCTTTAACGCAATACGCATTGTCGAATTGCCACATCTTGCATATCATTGCACCATACGCGGGAATAATCTCTCGATCGTGCATGATTTTTTTGCAAGACCGTTTCGCGGGAAACGACGATCGTGACGCGCGAATCGATTTGTACGTAGAACCGACGTTACGTAAACAGCGTCCGTTGCAATTTGCAACCGGAGAGTTGCATATTCTTTCTGCACACGACCGGTATTCGGCGCTAATGTATTTCTTGCGGGATTCGATATTACATTGCTGCCGATTTCGAGATAAGGGACGTCCCGCGTGGCGCGTAGCCGATGTCTTTGCTCGCGCTAGTTGCCGCGGTAACACGCATTTTTCATCGACGGGGGCCTTATGAGCTTTTTGCGAGCATTAAGACAAACGTAAACGGCCCGCTCAGCCGTCGACAGTCGTAGAATTTCGCAAGCGCTTCCTTTCGATTGTTTAATCGCGAGCGACCGGCACGCTCGGATGTTATCACGTCGTAATAACTCGTAAACGTATTTTCGCGAAATAATCTCGGAGAGAGAACGTTGCGCCAAAGCTGGAATTTATAGCGAGACATCAATCGTCAGATTTTTGAGCTCACGAGAGAAAGTAACTTTAGTTGCATCGAATCTTTCTTGACCCCTTTTAAATAACTATTTGTACTTAATCTTTTTATTATTTTTATCGAAATACATAAGTGTTTTTATATTTTATATCTTTATAATTGGAGTATAATATATATAATAAAAGTTAATATATTAAAACAATTAAAATTTATTATGTTGATGAATTTTTACATTAAAGAAATTAATTTTAAATTATTCACTTATATTTCCTAAATTATTGATCAATTATTTATTCTCTACAAGTTGCCTAAAAGTTTTTAAAAGCTGGCTGCTCTGACTTTTCTCTCGCAGTTTTAATTTGATAAAATATCACTATTTGTTATAACTTATTTTAGTGTCAAAGTATTATGTAATCGATTACGTATTTCTAATCAGGACGTCATTCTTCATCTCGGAGAAATAGGCTTTCGAGACGCGGCTGTCTAGGTGCAGGCGCACGCAATGAGCTCGACGCGTGGAGCGGTCGCGCGGGCGCTGAGCGGAGAGGATTCGCCGGAGTGGGGGAATTCATTCATAAACGCTCGAGCAAAGGCGTCAATGGATGCGCCTGCGAGCGAACGAGCGAGACAGCATCCGCGTTTCTCCTCGCCTGCCGTCCCGACCGTCGGGTTCCTCACGGTTTTTCTCTTTCCCACCGCTACATTATTCCCTTTCTTACTCTCACTTTCTCTCTCTCGCTCATTCTTTCTCCCAGTTCCTCCGCTATTCTACTCCGCCGGACTATCGCCGACTTTACGGTCCAAGACAGCCCTCGCCGCGTAGTTGCATGGAATGCAATGATCTGTGGGGATCTTACATAGCAGGTGCATTCATCGTTTTCCTTCTCCTTAATGCACTTTTCGTTCGAAGTATTACCTCTATCTACGCGAATCGGTAATTCTGACTACACCACATGCTTTGACGTTATTCGTAGTTTGGATAAACTCACTCTTTAAAATATTATTATAACATAATGAAATATAAAGTTGGTACATATCAAATTTTGCGCCGTATTCGTTTATTTCTTAATGAAATTCCATTGCTCCCTGTTCGTATTTATCGCAGAAATTGATATATAATATTAATATTCTATATTAATATAAGAAAAAAGTAACGCAAATAGTAAAACGATGCGTTATTGAATAATAAATTTATATAATTTACTTTTCAGAGAAGAAAACGATAACGCATTACTTTTACAAAATAGTTTTCCCAACTTTGATTTTAACTTAATTAAAATTTTGCTAAAAAAACAGTACCCCTGTCAATGTAAACTCATCTTTTAAGCTTTGCGCGATGCGTAAAGCTTTCAAATGTGTTTGCATCATATCCTCTAGATTTTGGTCGCACACTTTTGCTCCGAGATCTCGACTAATGTTTTTCATTTTATCTAGTGTTGACATGGGCATTACCATGTCACGTGTATTTTAAACATCCTTCCAAAATAGCAGAGAAAATGTGCGAAGCTGCCAGTTGATGATGTGGCGATCATGTGGCGCAGAGAAATGTGCGCTGCTCTAATGACCCGAAAAACCGAGTTCAAATCCGACCAAAAATCGTCGAATTTTATTCGATCGCCACCTCTCGGAATCAACCCACCGAGAGTATCTTGCCACGAGAATTCCTCTATAGTTGGAGAGAAAACCAATCCCACCCCCAAAAAAAAAAAAAAAAAAAAAAACTTGGCACGCAAATACAGGTGATTAGGAATAATAAATAAAAAAATTATATTTATAATAATAAATAGAACGTGTTATCGCTCGTCGAAAGCAAAAGCTAAGTAATATTACGGCTGCTATTCCGAGCAATATTAGGATGTTAATTAAAAAATTATATAAATTTAAATTTTAATTAAGCATAGCCTTGTTTCGACCTTGATTGGTCTTCCTCAGGGCATAAGGTGGTATTACATTCAAAGTTACATCAAAGTATAAAAATAAAAATAATAATAACTGTTGGCGTTCACATTAGAAACGTTAAAACCACCTTATGCCCTGAGAAAGACCAAGTAAGGTCGAAACAAGACTACTTGATTAAAATTTAAATTTATATAATTTTTTTATTAACATCCTAATATTGCTCGGAATATTGGCCGTAATTTACTTAGATTATATATATATATATATATATATATATGTATATAATTCTTTATTTATTATTCCTAATCACCTGTATTTGTGTGTCAAGTAATTCTCATTTTATTTATAAAATCCTTTTTTACTTAAAAAAAATAATAAAATGGAAAATGAAGAAAGAAAAGTAAATTCTTTTTCCATTAATATGGTTGAAGAAAATATTAATTTGTGTGCTTATATATAGGTAAATATAATCGCGCACGCGCGCGTGGTATGCGATTCCTACTCACATGTAATCGTACAAATAAATATTTTCTTCAACGGTATTGATAGAAAACGAATTTACTTTTCATTCTTTATTTTCCATATTATTATTTTTTTAATGAAAGAGGATTTCAAAAATAAAATGGGAATTACTTGACACGCAAATGCAGGTAATCAATTATAATAAGGATTATAATAATAGTGTCGTGCCTGATTTGACTCAGATATTGATCTCTTTGTCACCGAGAACAGATTTTACTTGTCAGTAGCAAGTTATTTTTTATCCTTTCCTAATATTTCTGTTTGTTTCTTTTTTGGTAACTGTACTGTGTTTACAACTTTGGCTATCAAACCTATTTTACTTGATAAATAACGAAAAATTTTTAGAAATAAATCTGCGAACTGAAGAAAGAAGTGTTATGTATAGAATTGTTTATATAGAAGTGTTAAGTAGAATTATTTATTTCTGCATTTGTCCTATATAATTTTAATTTTAGGAATTTTTAGATTTTGATACTGTTTCCGTATTTTTCCACATGTTAATAAAATTTCACACCAATTAATATTTAATTAATGTTTAATTTTTATGCTTTCAGTTGTTTTTTTGTATATACTTTTTGCAAAAAGAAATTTGAATTAATTTATAATTATTCTAACCCTTTCTTGAGAATTGTGCGTTTCAATAGATACCTAATTTTTTATGTTATAATTATATGAAAATGTGTAGGTACACAATGTTACATAATTTATTTATTAAGCTTTATACTATTCTTTCAAATGGAAAAGAGATTGGGAGGAAAATAAAATATCTTCCTTTTTATCAAGTCTGATTGCAAGGAAAATAATAAAAATGCTCCATTTCCTTGGAATTACATTTGATCGCGAAAATAACTTGCTAAAAGACATCGGACACTAAACTTATCTTTTTATTTCACTTATAGTTAATTGTTTTGCGTTTTTTTAAATTCAATCTCTCTTAATTTTTCCCTTTTTTCGTTTATCTCATCATCGTTTGATGTAATGTTAATATATGTTTTTTTTTGTTTAATTTTTACGATTTAATCTTATTGCATATATTTCCTCGCTCACACGACGACACGGATCGATGATTTATAAAAATCGCAAGCGGATTAGCGATTTAGGCTTCCACGACATCTCAATCTTCCACGCAAACGTGCGATATAAAAGGAGAAAACGGGAATTTATTAGTACCTATTTGGCGCTGCTCGTTACTTCGCCGTTCGATTTCTGATACATCCCATCGGCATATCATCCATTTCGTTCGAGTATCTCAATCCATTACATCGTCCGATATAATCGACTCGCGAAGGGTGGAAATGACGGCCGATGGCTTTAGAAACATTTCGGTGTCCACTTATCGTCGTGGAACATCGGCTGTAGGATAATTTACGAATGACTTGGGAGAGAAGTCAGTCCGCCACGTCAATATAAGAGCAATGCGTGGCAGAGTGACGCGCATTCTCCCGCTTTCTATACCAATATATATATGCCATTAGCACATACGCGTTCGCATATACGCATCGAAATTACACGCCGGTACCCGTCACGCGTATCATTCTTCGAAGTACGAAAACAGATTCGGATGGCCTCGCTTCCTTTCTCTCTGTGAGATATCTTAAGTTCGCGTGAGATAGATTTGACCCTCGAATAAGCACGTTATTTCGCCAACGACACTGAACGACGTTGAAAATAAGCGTATGGACTTAATGTACGGTCTGTTCTAGCTGCTGAAAGGGCCATGATTATTCTTCGTGATCATTTCTTCATCATATAGCTTCTGCTCGCAGGTTTCTTTACAAAACGAATAATTTTTGGATCTACGATGTCGCAATAGGTCATCTTGTGAGAAAAATAAATTCAGCTTAAAGGTATTCGATTTACAAATGCATTCCGGAGAACGCATCTACCGCGTCGGGTTTGAAGTTCACCTGTATTTACCGACACATTTTTGGAGGAGTCAAATACCTGAAGCCCTCCCGTACCTACGTTGGTCATTCACCCTAAAAGTCGACTCCGAACTCGTCCCGATACTTGGCGTGTTTCTGTCGCGGTCGCACGATATAGCGCCGCAGCAGGTCGCGATGATGCATTATGCGCGCACGCACGCACGCGTTACGCGATCGCAATTACGCGTGTCGCTGCTCGCTATATCGGCGCCGGCATTCGCCGAAACGCACCTCGCACCCCATGTATTCGCGTGTATGCGACCACGTAACGTAAACGTGCACGCGTAATACCACACTGCAACGGCGCGGCGACTGCAGCGTAGGCGTGCTAAGACGATCTCTTTCCCTCCCTTTCTTTCCTTTTTCTCTCTTTCTCCTGTCGCTCGTTCCTCTCCCCGAGCATGCCAGTGATAAGTGCATGCCGCGAAAAACGAAACGCCGGATGTGACGTCACCGTGCCCCGGCATATTTGCGTGCACGACGATGGTAACGCAACTCGCAGCTATAGCAGCTGCGACTGCGACTGCAACTGCGGTGGCGGCGCGACGGCGCGATGAAATGCGTCCGCGAGATTAGGCACGCAAAAATGATCGACGGTCCTTTCATCTCCCGGCGAATTTTTCATATCCGTTGGTCCGATTAAACCGAATCTGTACGATAGCTTTAGCGTAGGTCGCGCGCGTAGACGGACGGCGACATGGTAAATTGATTTGCGTGCAGAATGGATTCACGACGAATTTTCACAAATTTTAGAGATAGTACTCAAAAATTAATTTAAAATAAAAAATAAAATTTCATTTTTTATCAACACAAAATATATAAATTTCTCTAATATTTATTCATTAATAATGTTAATATTATGTTTAATATGAAATTATCGTATCGAATAGCTGTGTCCTCTTCGATGAGACGGAATCTAAAGGTGGTATCTCTCTATCTATCTATCAGGAGAGATATATATACATATATCGAATGTTTTCATGTTACATGTTGGTTAATAATAGAGCGATTAAAATCCTGCTTTAAAACTCCATCGCGATAGAATGCGGTATTGAAGGATAAAATAATAAGAATTATAAAGAATCGAGTCGAGGAAATGATCTTCTCATAGTTTCTAAGAAACGTAACCAACAGACATCTCTGTATGAATCTCTGAAACGAATTCTGTTTCGTTAAAAGTACATTTATATAGAAACTCAGCATGGCGCACATGCGGTCATCCTCGAACTTCCGCTCTTTACACCAAAAAAAACTGTCTTTTGAAAATACCTACTCACAGTTTTTCCATAGCTATACGTCCATTTTCAAATGACAATTGTTCCAAGACAAGTCGGTGTTTTATATCTTAAGAAATGACTTTTTTTCACCTTTTTGTCTCTCAAAAATTTTTGTCTCCAAAAGATCGCTTCAAAAATTTCGCTTGCAGTATATTATCTCACAGCATTTTAATATCAAGAGACACAGTAGTGTCCCTCGCGCTAATTGTAAGTGTACGCGCAGCGAGACACAGACTGTGTATGTATTTATACGCGAGCCGACGAGTTGAGGGACCCTTATTGTTAGATTATCGAATCTCAATACTGGCTGGACCGATCAAGTTCTGAGTAGGCTCAATCTGTAGCTTGACTTTGAATTACACAATAAAAGTATTTTTTTTTCATCTACGTGTCCTACGAGCGGAAATATCCAACACACGCTTCTCGTAAGAATCCCAAGGTGCTAATATCCTACGTAGCCTCTAGACGCTTCGACTGACTTCGAGTGATCTAAAGGCGCCACTGCATACCTCCGAGTGCATTAGAATTCCACACGAAAGCCGAGACGGGATGAATACTAGAAGCAAGGAATGCGATGCAAGCTGAAAACTATCTAATTGTGTAATGCAGAGTTTCCCAATCTCAGAATGGACGACCGGATTTCCTATGTATCACACTATTACACTTTTTAATATCTTCTTGAGATCAAAAGCGCGTACAACACGAAAATAATATACCTTTGCCGTTCTTCATTGGTTATAAACTCGTTTCTCATCGCTTTCGAATAACTTAAGAAAACTGTGGAAAAAAGAGTTCTTTTATTTAAATTACTCAATTAACATAAACACACGCAATAATATGCCGATAATTACGTTTAGGATTTACGTTTGCGCGTTTGTCTGTATTATTCTTTAGCGATTGATATATCTTTCTAGAGGATACCTGATGAAACTTTGTACGATTAAAACTTGTACGATGAATCTTTATAAAGCACGATTCCAAAGCAGGCAGCATCCGAATGAAACAAGGAGTGGCTCGAATTGCGAGACCGCAATTTCCTGCTCACCGTGCAGGTATAAATGACCCATTGAATGTAAGAGTGTTTTACGTTACATTGTTCTCTCTTATTTGGAAAAAAAAGAAGAGCCCATAAAACTACTCAATGCAAAATCCACTTTTGCTATGCATACAGTACAATATCAATGTTATATTGGATGCATATTGGACTGCATATGAAATAGCTGTTTCTAAATAAATAATTTTCAGATCCGAGAAAATAAAAAATGTATGATCAGAAAATATTCAGTTTTTTCGTTTTCTAAAAATCATATTGTGTTATTTTTTTCTTAAAGAAGTCTTGAAAATTTTTGAAAAATTTAAAATTTAACGTTGCACGCGTGTCAGTGTAAATATATAGATAATTCAATACAATTGAAAGTTCTAATTAATTAATCGTTATATCTGCCAAAAATGTGCGACACGTTGTAGCTGAATATTGCCGTTACGCTTACTGGCTCGCTTGTAGCTCGCGCGTCTCGGAGACCTTCCCGTCCGTTGTTCGGAATTCGCGCGGTCCAGCGAATCGTCGAGTACCGCGACAGAAGAGCGATTGCACGAGAGAAAACATTGGGAGAAAGAAAGTATGTATATGCGAGAGAGAGAGAGAGAGGGGGGGGAAAGAGGGGGGAAAAAGAGAGAGAAAAGTAGACAATAGAGGTGCGCTCGTCCGGCGAGCTATACCGGTAGTGGGTGTGGGAGCGAATGCGATACCCTGCACCCACGTGCAACCACGCTAAGCTTGTAACTCACGGTCGGCGTTGTTAAGTATCTTGGATACAAGTATGTAGACACGGTATCCGGATACCTCGGGCCCGTATGCTTACAGAGTATTTAACGCCAAATGTGATCCCCCTCTCGTATGATGACTGACAGCTATATTTGCACACTGAACCGCGAGCCTTTTGTGCGGGTCGCGTTCCTCGATGTCAAAACGCTTCCAAGGCTTGATTTCGTCTCGTGCTCGGTTTAATGTCGTAAATAAAGACATTATGAGTCTCGATGTCTTCATGACAGCGCGCTTTAATTAAATATTCCAATTACATTACAAAGCAACTCGCTGTCAGACTCGCTGCTCCTCGCAAGTGATGCAAGTCTCGGGCGCATAATCAGGATCGTTGATTCCCCCGACTTTGTAGGGTAACCACTTCCTAGAACGCTAATTACTATTATCGTAGCGTTATCGTTTGTACTATCGAGGAGACGTTCGCGCCGCATGCGAAGCCGCAGTTGCACAGAACGCGGAGTTGCGTGACGGAACCTTGTTGCGTTAAGAGCATGTAGCTGACGCCGAGCAACAATGCGACTTACAATCAGTATTACGGGCAATCAAGTGTTATCTCTCTAATTACCTTCTAAATTGTCTCGCTTTACAAGACATGCCTATAAATGACTTTTATACAAAGAAATCGGTTTTAACCATCTTATTAATTTTATAAAGATATCAGAAATATCTACATAATTCAAAGGTTTTCTTTACCTGCTTATACTTTTTAATCTAATAATATAAATAAATATATTTATTAGTTATCAACAATATGTTATCCATCCATATGTAATTAAATATTAAATCTAATATTACTCTGTTAAGTAAATTTATGAGGAAAAATATTGTTACATTTTTTTTTGCCAGAAAAATTTAACAAATTATTTTCCCAGTTTTTACCCACAATTTTGCTCTTTTTGTAATCATCTCTGCTTGTAAACTACTCTTCTCTTGTAAGTTATTTAAATTATATTATACACAGTTTTGCTTATTGCAAATGTGTCTGGTTTTAAGAACAAGATAAATCCCTTCTAGCGAGAGTTAAAAAATCAACATTTTAAAGATCATCCATATGAAAATTCGAAACACTTTGGCCTACATCCTAAATTACCAACATTTTTCGCGGCGGAGTGGGATACATATTTATTCAGGGAGGAATTTAAGAATAATTTAGGAGCACATGTTGCACGTTTGAGCTACGTACGTTCGATATTGATTTCGCCCGTCGCTGCGCCACATGATTCTCGTTGGCAGCGACAACAATACGTGCGTGTATGCGTGTGTGTGCATGCATGCTTATGGTATTCAAAGTCTAAATAACCGGCTACGCATATATTGATAGCGGTCACGTAGAACGCAGCTGGCTTCATTCACAAAACTCGTATGTTATACTATGCACCGCGACCCGAATTTGCATTTGATTATTTCACTTATTTAAAATGATATACTAGAGATCCAGAACGTATCATTAGTTTAATGTTAATAGTATGGAATATGTCTCTCGCAGAGAATAGTATATACGGAATAGTACAATTCTATATTATTAAAGTATATTATCTAATATTAGATAATATGCTTTATTAACAATAACTAAATAATATATATAACTTTAATTATAAAGATGTATTTTTTTATCTTTATTTATTTTTTACCTTTATTATTAGATATTTACTTTAATAATAGAAAGCAAAAATATATATTTTATCGTGGATATTACAAATATGCGAGATAAAGTAAAATATTAGTAAAAGTAAAATGCACTTTCCATCGGAAGTCCATTGAAATTCCTGTCCAGGTCATTCACTGATACTTATCGTTTAATTATCTATGCGCTTTTGCGGTAGATAAAGCGTATGGTTAACATTTCCCTCCGTGGGCCGATATAACGCTGCCACGTCGCGTTAATCAGCGAAAGATTAAAACTGTAGACCGCTAAAATGTATACGTAATGTACTTCAGTCTTTAATTCATGTAATCGTGCAGCACATGTTCTAAGACGTAGAATCGGAGGAGCGGATATAAGAAAAAAGTCTACGCGAGACGAACATATGTTTTTCGGATCTCCGTTGATCCTTTAAATATTATGACTTTTTACGCGGGCCACTCGAGATATCTCTCGAGAGACCACCGTGATCTCGACGCGGCTGAGAAGCATTCGATGCACCTGATCCTTCACACGTTTCGTATTTTCAAACAAATAACGAGATCCCGACGTTAACGATTGATTTATCGGGCTCTCTAATTTGTGTAGTTTTTATCGTGCCGTGAGAAACTTTAATCTTTAAGTTAAAAAACAGGAGAGTTCATATTTTTACTAGAATTTAATCTCGCGTGCGCGCGATGACGTTACAAAATTGTAATTTCAAGTGGTATTTCCAAGACTGCATTTCGCTATTAATAAAACTAAAGTACATTTTCTTGTACAATGTCGGCAGCCGAGATTGTACCGGTTTCAACGGTTGATTTAAAGCTACACGTAATACGTTATGTAACACTGTGCTAGAGCGCTGGTTGGGCGCGATTTCTTGCGGCGATCAGTTGAAGCTATACGGAGGAAAACTGGGCTCTCTCTCTCTCTCTCTCTCTCTCTCTCGAGATTGAAAGCCGGTACCAACGATGGTCCGATTGGGATAGGTTTGGGGCGAAACCGGGTCTTAAATCTAGTTAGATTAAGTCGGGGGGGCCTCTCTAATGTGGCCGCAAAGGAATTTCAGGTGAGCGCCCATAGGCAAAGTGAAGACGTACACCTATTTTCCGAAACAGAAAAGGAATTCCAAGCCAGCTCGCCGGTTGCGCGTGACAGTCAGAGATTTAATTTGTCATGAACTTTGTGAGCCGGTCACCTTTATCGAGATGTAATTAATGGTCGTATTACAATTCACCCGACTGATTCAGCGGTATTATCTTCCGTTTAGCGGCTTCATATACATAAGATATAAATACAATCACGAAGCCGCTATTCTCTTTTAATTCTGTAAATCAAGTCGGACATTATCGACTAATGAAGCTAGAATTTCTATTAGTACAAGAAAAGGAATGATGTATTAACCGTATTAAATCCAATTACATAAAATATTTTTGTTAATTCGATAATAGTATTAATGAAACAAATATTTGTCCCGCTCATAAAAAAGCCGTGTATTTTATTAAAATATTAGCGTAACGTATTGAATTAACAAAATTATTTCCAATTAGATTAGTGCTGTTAAATACATCTTTTTTCCGTGTATATTTACTGAACTATTTATAAAAATTGTAGCCTGCAGAAATCTCTACTCAAAATCCAAGATATCTATTGGATATCAACTGAATGCAAAAAGCTACTGCAAAAACAAATCGTTTTAAAGCTGTCAACGTCTAACGTTTTATATCCGTCGCTCGCATTAATTAGTCGATCAACCTACATTCAAAGGAGACGGCGTTTAAATCTAATTCGTCAGGCACGACAGGGATAGAGGAAGGAGACGGTAGGTGAGATAAAGCACGGTTCCAGCCGATCTAAGATTATATCCTCTCTACACTGAGGGGCGCATCTCGTGCATGTTCCCCGTGCGTGAATGGATTCTGGGAAGGCGCGGACGCGCGTCGTCGGTTCCTTTTCGTGAAGTACTGACCGTGGACCATGGGTTAGGAGGCACGTTAGGATAGGTTGAATCGTTTCCACGTTGCCCCTTCATGCAATCCAACGGGGGACCCACAGGGCGATGCGCAGGGCCGCCGTCTTTCTAACATAAGTTGGGCTAGTCTCGGGACCTTTTAACTTGCCCGCATCAACAGCGGCGACCGGCCGCCGCGCCGTCCGTTTCTCTCTCTCCTCTCTCTCTCTTTCCTACTCATTCTTTCTTCGTCCATCCGTCTGTTTTCTCTCACTCTCATTCGTGCCACGTAGTAAATAGGAAACGTCACGACGGAAGGAGTCTGCGCGTTAACTCATGCGGGCACGAAACGTACGTGCGTGCGCGTTGTTTGCTCTCGCGCTATCGTGCGTACGTGCGTGTGAGCGAGCGCGGGGATTGCTGTTTGACTTTAATGTGGGGCGAGCTATCGCGGTAGGGCGTTATCTCCCTGGAAAAATCTTCGGCGGCCGGTATCAACTATCAACCCGTCAAATTGCCAATATCGCCCAGGAGAGTCCTAGGTTTTTTAATTCTTATCCGCTCACCCTGACGCTCTAACAGAACCGGGGATTTAACTCTTATCTGAGCAAACTCTTGCTGTAGATTTCGTGGCTAATTGACTTGATTTTTTCTAATTAAACACGTAATCGATATTTTAAAAGCGATATAAATCGAAAGTATCTACATTGTCAAATTATAATCAATTTGAGTCATTTTTAACCATTCTTATAAGTCGCCACTGCTCCTATTCAATATGTTAATTTAATTATACCAATAAAGTTAAAATAATACTGTTTTGTGTTAAAATAATAAATTTCAATACACATGGTAGTTAAAAACAAAATGTTATTTAACTCAAGGTGTATTGGTTTGAATTTCATCCTTTAGTAATTTAGTGTTTAACAGTGTACACGGTGATGGTTTAGTGGAGAAGTTAAAACATTGTTTTACGAAATAATGTTAGTTTAACTGTTACGAGTGGTCCAGCGAATTCGTGCTGTCCTATAGATAATATCTATGAGATCTTAACGGCTGATTTCCCATTTGAAATGCTAGGCGATATTTCGCACGCTCTGCTCGCGCGCGATGTTTACGCGCGATCACGTCGAGAGATTTCTCTTAAAGGATAAGAGAGAAAATATTCAGATTGAAGATAACCGCAGCTGATTTGGGTTGTTTCCTTGAACGGAAGAAACCTACGTATGTAGATCCGTCGTTAACGCACGAGACACGTTGTGCATGAAAAATTCGTCGCGCGCTCCTGAGAAGATACGCACACAGAAAAATGTCTAAACACAAGTATCAATGTCAGAACGTTAAATACGCATTTCCGTTGGAGAGATCATCTCTGGAACGTCTCGAGACCGATAGCAAAATAAAATTATTTTTAGAGAGCTAAACGTATTAAAAATGCATTTTGTGTCGTGAAGAATATTTTATTTAATATAAAAGTAATGATAAAATTGTTTAGATTCAAATATTATAACGATTAAGATAAATTATAAAAGTTAAAATAATTTATGTTATTTTATTGCTACTCTACTATATTTTTTATTTATCGCATATATTTATTCATGATTTGTCTATTTGAAATATTTTGAGATACATTGATATAAATAGAAAAACACATAAAAAAACTGTAGTGATATAAAATATATTTGCACATTTTTGTTATACTGAAATTTAAGAGTACTTTAGATTTTATTGAAATATAAAACTCTACACGAGTACTCGTAAATGTCCATTACAAGATACAATCTTGTTGCATGTAGAAACGAAGAATCTCTCTTGCGCAATAAAGTAAATTATAGCTTGAAAAATGTTAATCGGTAAATACAAGGACAGGCGCGTGGCCGGATAAAATCTATACATAACGACGTCATCGTCGGGAAAATAGTGAAAAATGTGAGGAAGACTTGATACAATAATTTACATTTTACAAGTGATAGCAAAGAATGATTGACGCCGGCGCCTGGTCATTATCATTACACGAATACGGTGCAGTTTCGTAACACATTTGTGTACAATAAAAATTTTGTAATATCTCCATATTTATGTATAGAACTAATTAGCCTAGCTTAATTGACTGCCATAATTACGTTGTAAGAAAAATTAAACGATCTTTGCACTTGTGTTATACGACGTACGTACATAAAAACAAGACTGACAACACTTTTAGCGATTAAAGTAAAAACTGACATCTTTTACTAAACGTTTAGCAAAACTTATCAGATGAAAAACCTGGAAATATATAATCTTTTCTTTCTTATAGAATTATGTATAAATAATAGTTAAACTTTTACATTTGAACAGCACTTATATTTTTCTTTACGTATACTTAATGCTTTTTATCACAACGTCACGTTTTTCGTTTAACCTATCGGCTTTATCATCGTGAGTTCAGGAATAAAAACGTGTATTAATGTTTGTTGTGCGAAAAAGGAGCGATGGCGCACGCGATAAACGGTGTCCTGTCATATGTTCGATAAATCTGGGAAACTGTCCCCCACTTTTACGAACGCCAACTGAATATAACTTTGGTATCCGAGCATTTCTTTATCGGGGAGGAGCGGAAGCCGTTATCGCCTTACTACAGATAAAATGTAGTATTTTGATAGACTTAGTTACGAGAGATTCGTTAGAAAGGGTGTGACTATTTAATAATCGCCGTATCGCCGTCGCGGCTCACCCTTTCGTAATCGTCTCTATTAGACGGAAAAAATTACTGTTTACTCTCTATATAGACACTGTTTACATGCCACTACTTGTGAACGTACACGATATTATTGACCCGACAGTTTAATGCAATGTAATTGCGTTATCTAACCCTGAATTACTAAATAATCTAGTCTCTTCAATCTATAAAATGGGGAGAAGAAATTAATCTTTCCTATTTAACAAAAGTATATTATACTATATTAACATATCTTTAAAAAAAAGACAGGGGAAAGTAAATTGATGAATTTAATCATTTACATATTGCAATAAAAGTCACGTAAAGTCTCAGAAAGTGCACTGTTATAAATTTAAGATTTAAGTAATTGTTAAAAAATTTCTTTATTATGCAGTTTCTAGTGTTAATACTTCACAGTTGTAATGCGGAAGAATCAATGCAAATAAAATAAATTCGTTTCCTGGCGCATCGGCATTAACGTCCCTGAGATTCCCCGAATTCTGCAAAAGATCCGATCGAAGCGATGGTCAGAAGGTAAAGAAAGAGTAATAAGAATCGAGAACCGTGGTAACAGGGCAGAGGTAAAATGTTCCACTGATACGTACTTAAACGATTATTCAATTCGCAACAGCATTCCGATCCCCTACCAAACGCGGCTGCACTCGGTGGACCGCTTCTTCCCTCGCGATTCACAAAATCAATTGAAGATCGTTAACCATTACCCGGAACGCACGTATGTTTTTTCGGCGTTTTCGCTTTGTGCGACCGCTCAACGTGTCACAATAAAACATCGATCAATTTGGAGATACATCGATAGACACCGATAGCGAAAAGAAGTATCCGTAAAAATAAAGTTACACAGTAATTACGCAATTGTAAATAGAGAGCACAATATTGTACAATATTAATTTTTGAAATAATTAATAGCTATAGTTAAGGAAGAGCAGTTAAAGACGGTCATCAGCATATACGTTCCGCAGAAAGCTATAAAAAAGTAGAAAATAAGATATATAAATATATAAAAAGATAAAAGAGGAATTCTGAACGTTTCGTTTCTTCTTTGTCTTCTTTGTCATCGAGAAGCGTCAGGATATCTTTACATCATTTTACATTTCCTCACTATATAATCGAGCAAATATTGACTTAGCCGAATATTGACTAATGCTCGAATAGATCCTGGCATGGTGGATCCATTCATTTACGCGGGTAACACAACAACGCGCGCGCGCGCGCCTAACGGACAAATTTCGTTTTTATTAATAAAAACGTTCGTATCTGTTCCTTGAAATTCGTCTTGGCATCTAAGGCAGGTAGAGATGCCTTCGCTGCAGGGTGTTTTCCCCAAAACGCGAAAAATCTATCGATAGAATTCCGCAGTAAATTCAGCAGTAAATCCCCCGGTTTCTTCAACTGCATGGATGAATAGCTGCCTGCCGAGACTCGACGGAGACGCATTGTGCGCTTCATCGTCGGCGCTCTCTGATGAAGTACGAAAGAAGAAACCGAGATTTGAAGACCGTTGGAGGTTGGACGAAGTTTGAGGTTTCTCCCGGGCGAAGAAACAACGGTGACGGAGCGAGTCCTATAAGGGATGCCGAGACAGGTATACGATCCGACCTGACACCTTGATCATTAACGGCTCTGCGGCAGGTACACCCGATTCTCGAAGAGGATCTTTCGGGCTTCGGCCTGATCCGTCTGGTGCTACATCGCCGGGTTCTATGTTGCCACGCGCATACTTTGCCGTTTTACAATGAAGGACCGCCTGCACTTTGGCCGGGCCATAATCGGATACCCCGTGACAGGCGTGTAAATATTGTTAACAAAAGTCCCGCGATCCGCAGATAAGTGTAGCACGTATCATGAAATTCCGGACGTGCACGAACAATTTTGTTCGATTAAATAAGACGAGACAGGTGAACGGGAAGAATAAGGATATTTATTAATCTGTCGAAAAGATGATGAGTAAAAGCGCTTGGATGAATGAAAGTTCATTCTCAAGTTTGCAATTTGTAAAATTTAGTTTTTAGCATTTAATTCTGTTAATTCTGAAATTAATTCTGAAGTAAGTAGAATAAATGCGGAACAATATGCGATCGAAGTAGGAATCGACTGCGGTAGGTAACTCAAGCACAAAAGAGCGTTTCATGGATGTTGTTATGCGGCGCAGTATATAAATGAGAAATGCTTCCAAATAATATCGGGTATCGTTTATCCGCGTATCGAATTCGTGGCACGTAGGTATTCGGCCGCAACGATTCGGTCTTTCGGGGCATTCGCGTGCGCCGAGAGGCATTCGCCGAAGAAAGCACGTAATTATCCGTGCAATCGCGCGAAGCCAGTTAGTTCCCACCCTCGAGATCCAACGACCCACCCGTATCGGCCCGAGTCGTGGCCAAATACAGAGAGCATCGATCCACTGTATAAAAGAGCGATGATCCCCGGCACGGTTGGCCGGCCGCGCTTTTTTCGATCGCACGGAAAAGACGACACGGATTCTTGCGGTTTGTCGCAAAAATGGCTTCCGCCCTGACGAGAGAGCTTTAATCCTATAGCTTGGACGAAAATGTAGTTTAACAGTTACTCTTTTAAACAGACAAGATAAGTGCAAAATTTAAAGACAACAGAAAAATTAGGAAAATAAGATTTTTAAATAAAATGAAATGTAAACCAAAATAATTAGAATTAAATAGGAAATAAATTATTTAAGCGATAAAAGTAGAATTAGCTAGAAGCCTATATGTACAACGATATAAAATTCTTTGCCGTGTTTCGAAGAATAAAACACACGACATTTTTCTTCGCCAATTTCGCCAAAATTGAAACCGCGCTGTGACGAAGCGCTGCGAAAACGGCGTGTGTTAAAAAAAAGACTATCGGAGAACGCCGCCGATGCGGGCCGATTATTATTTTTGCGCGAGCCGACGAGCCGCTGGCAAACCAACGAGACCGAGACCGAGGCCGAAAGGCAAGGAGTGCCCAAGGTATTTATTACGGCGCCTTAACTTCCTCGTGTAATTCACTTGCGCGGCGCAAAGTAGACCATAAGTACGCCCTTTCGCCGGACCGACGACGACTACGACGGTAGTCGGTCTTATCGAACTCGCCCCGTTGCTGGCCATTACCGAGCCGTTAAATCGTCTCCCTCACGATCTTCTTGCTCCCACGGGGGTACACCCTCAGGCCTCTCCTTCAGGTATCTCCATTGAGTTGCCCACTTACTTTTCGCGCCTCGGGGCGAGAAATTACGCTCAGAAATGACGAAGATTAGTTTTAACGCCTCATCGTACCGATTGGATAATCGAGCCTCCGATTTTCTGCCGCTTCAGGAAATTTTGGAGTTGCATTTAACGCAAGCAATCGTACGATTTTAATTACTAATTGATTTAGTTATTTAAATTGTAGAATTTTGGAAATTGCGAAACATAGAGTCATAAGTCGTAGACTTATTGTTAGTCAATTATATTTACATATTGTTTTGTGTTTTATTTTGTCTTGAACAAACTTGAAGCCAATTTAAACACCGCGAGTTAAATTACCGCTTTATAAAAATCACGAGGACGTAGCGTTGAATAAAAAGATCGGAACAATGTGGCGAACCGTCGCGTTCGTTTGCCGAGGAGATATGTCGAAGACGGAGTTCTCTGAAGGGGGCGTCAAGACAACGGGACAATATATCGTGTAACATTTGAACTCGGTGGAATGGGTGGAGTTCAAGCCACTCTACTTCCGGTTCTTTCTTACGGCGTGAGCGAACCCACCGTGCGACACAGTCTCAAACAGAAATAACATACCCTTCCGCCCCGCTTTTTAAGCGCGCTGTGTACGTAGACGATGACGCGGTTTATATAATACGGACATTCCGGGAGGCTGGCGCCACATTGAGCGCTCTCCAACCAGACACGACACTGACCTCCTAGTCACTTATGCAATCGGGAGGGCTCATCGAACGTAGGATGCGCGGCCAAGTTATGGGAACGTCTATAAATCGTTCTGCGAGAGCGGGCGTGTGCGGCGGATTTCTTGAAATTCGACGCACGCCCACTCCAGAACGGTCAGCAGGTCGGATTTGACCTGCTTGATACACGAGACTTCTCGTGTAACAATGGACACGAAGGGCAGCGACGAAGTACGAAAAAAATTTATTTATTTCCATGGGAAAAAAAGATTCTTCTGTGCAATTTTAGTGAACGGTGCATCGTCAGTTTTTGTACACTTTCGCTCAAATATCTAAAAACTAAAGATAGATTTTTCTCTTGGTCATGCAATGGTGTGTAGAAAGAAATTTATGACGAGACATATTTTGGCATTTATGAATTGAAAATTTTGCTGTCGTCTATTCACTCTTCACTCAAAACCAATTAAACACGTGTAAAAAAAAAACAACGATTCAAGTGAAGAATTTTGACTTTCCGAATTGGTAGATGAATCGATCCCGTATCGAAGAAAATAGATGAGGTTCGTTAGATTTTCGGTAGATCGTTCCTCTGATAGATCGTGCTCAACGTAGGTCGTTCTCAAGCTTGATGGCGGAGGCGAGCTTGCGTACGAATACAAATCGACAACGGTGTCCGTGAAAAGGAATGTGACTCTTCCCTTAACGGACGTTTCCAACGATCCTTCCAGCAAACCGAGCAACTCGAAATGAGGGACTCGCGAGCGTGTCTTCAAGTTTAAACGTTCGCTCGGTTTGTTGCGCGAACTCGTTTTACCTCTCATTATGCGCGTGTTATTCGCGATCTCGCCGATTAACGCGAAAACAACACGTTGATGGTTAAAATTAAATGAATAACATTGTTCAATTCTTCTTTTTATATTGAAAAAATGTCGAATTATGGGCTCGTCGAAATTTCCTCAAAATCTCTTTCCCATTCAATTTATTATTTACTAGGAATATTAAGTTCTATTCACGTCGCGTTCTGTATCGTATGATAAATAAAGTGCTGATTATTAACTAATTTGTTTAATTTTTAAAGTTAAATTATTTTTTTTAACTGAAATTAAAAATTGATATTAATGTTAAGTGTTACAATTGAAATTAATAATTTATTTTAAATTAATATTCTAAAAAATTGAACTTAAATTTATATTTATTAAAACTAATTATTATTTAAATTCTGTTACAGGAGAATGTTAAATAGATCCACTGTTCGACAATTTTAATAAATAGCATAACGATTATTTAGAGAATTAAACTGTCATAAGTAAAATTAACGTAAATTATTCAAATATTAGATCTACTTCATAGATTTTGTCTCATTTATTTCTCCTAATTTTATTCTTTACGGCCGAACTTTATATAATTTTCTATATTTTGAAGAACGTGCAGGAATAAGAGTAAATTTTTTTTATTTGCAAGACACGCACTTTACTGAATGTGCATTCCTTTTAAATTTACCTGCTCCTTCGTGTCAAGGGTTAACCGGTGCGAAATTTCCATCGGCGATAATTTCGCAACAAACTCTATTAAGTGCGAGAAGAAGATCGGTTGCAAATGGGTGGCCTCGGCGCATGATATCCGATATAGCAGTTTCGATATTACACCGAGTTGAGACCGAGTATTTCGATCGCTGAGTGATCGATAGGAATAAATTGCGACAAATGATTCAAAGCGACAAATTAAGTACGATCTAAAATATAATATTTTTGATACTTCGCATGATATTTTAGTTGAATTATACACCGCGCTGTGGAAAACAAAGATTAACGAATCATTGTTAATTTTTCCATTTATACTTTCCAACAAGATTTGTAAAACTTCATGCTTTATACGAACATAACGTTAATTATTTAATTGTGTATTATTATTTATATTTGTTAAAATTTCTAAATTAATTATTTATATTTGTTAATATGTAAAACTTCCCTTTATAATAATTTGTTTTTAAACTTATGACTACATAATTTAGAAATTAGAATCGTTTAAAAATTCGTATATATTGCAGATTTGCCCGCTGCAGGCGAAAGTATCAGTGTATTAACCTTCGTCGGCGAAGTGTTAAAATACTGATAAGATACCGATTTTACTATAATATTTATTTCAGGGTGATTTTCTTTCTTTCGTACAAGGCGTCAACTTAGCGAACTTCTTGCTCTCTGTTTGCAATTTTCATATCAAAATTCGGCGAGGTAGTTTTGCAAGTTTACGCTAATTTCCGTGATATTTCATTAAGCGCCGGCGATCGTATTTCTCACACAAGGCCTGCGTATATGGCCCCACACCCCAAATTCCGTCGCCGACCGGAGTCGGCGAAGCGCCACGGCGCAACAAACGGGCCGAAGAAGCATCCCGATCCGGACCCATCATCCGAGAGCCGTGGGCTCTTATTCGTTTCCACCACACAGTCCAATTCCAAGCGATCCCTGTCTTGTACATCCGTCCCTCCACCCGTCTTATCCCGACTAATAATACTACTCCACCTATCCGGCTGCCCCACGAGAGGCCTATCCGGGCCACAGGTGAATATCTCGGAGTGGATATCTCCAGGTAAACGTTCACCTTCGACAATTAATCGGAAGAAATCCCTCGAGGATAACATCAAATCTGTGAAGCTCTAATGGAAGAGCAGTGCCGCGCAGTTCAAAGAAAAAAAGAAGAGAGAGAGACAGAGAGAGAGAGAGAGAGAGAGAGAGAGAGTCCGTTTATTTTCAACATTTTTGGAATAAGACTTTATCTAAAATATATGATACGATCGTCAGCGAGTGACTTTTTCTGGACAAAAATGACGCGAAAAAAATGAGAGAAGTATTTTATCCGAGGTAAAGAAGTTCAATTCGCGAGTAACAAATAATGCCCGGCATCGGTGCGTGACCGGACTTCATGAGGCCCGAGGAGGCATTATGCGTGTCCGTGGGGCGTCGACGGTCAATTGAAAAAAAAAAAAAAAAAAGAAAAAAGGATTATTTCGTTAGTTAAACACTAATTAGGCCGAGGCGGCAGTTCACTTTGCTGCCGGTCGACGACGGGTCTTAATCTTAACGAATGAAGCGAGGGGCATCGTGGAACGCGTTGATTTGCCGAATTGATCCGGGCCCTCTCGCGGGCTTAACTGCCATCACCGTCCTCGCACTCATTCATACACGACGACAATTAATAATCGTCCACATAAATATATGTACGTAGAACCTTAGAAGTTATCGCTAATTATATCGCGCGCGCACAGACACTTTACGACTGTCGCGTTAATGCAACCGCCGTAATAGTATCTCTAGTTTTTCTGCCGGCCGCGCCGTAAAACCGCCTTTATGGACTCGGGCGGTGGTGCGCTATATTTAGCAGGTGTGAGAACGCTTGTTATTGTGCATGAAATAGCGTTTAGTGATGTGCGATTGCCGCGGCTTTCGTTACGCGAGGATAATTCGTTAAGGATAATTCGCTCAAGAATTTCAAAGAACGTTCACATACGGGAGAGAAAAACTTTTAACATTACATCGTCATTTTTATTGCGAGGGTCAATTTATTGTAGACCAATAAATTCTTTTGTATAGCATCGTCTCTCCCTGCGTTTCCTCTCCCGCAAAAGCGCCGTCGCTTGCAATACATTTATCACGCCGAACTCCGTTTCTCGTGCTTCATAGGTGCCTCTAAGATTGTAATATCAGCTGATATTTGTTTAGTAAACTCACATTAAGAAGGTATCGCTGATAACATGTGCAACAGCGTTACGACGCGTCGCGCCGATGCGTTGCATCCAATAACAACTGAAATGAGTCTTGAACGAACGGAAACGAGCATGCACGAGGTCAGAGGCTACACGTTGATAATGACGTCACCTTCTCGAGGACTCGTCAACGCTCATTTCTTTTCTTTATCACTGCATTATCGGAAGGAGATTGAGGTCTTCGTTTTCGGCACGCTTTCTGACTGTGCGGCTACATCGATAAGAGCGAGTACAAAAAGTACGTTTTTTAAACCAAGTATTCAGAAGTTCGAAAACATTCTTCGAAAAATTGTTCAGTAAAAATTTTAAAAAAATTTTCAGAGATTCGAGATAACTTTAAAAAGAGACTAATACGAGGTCTACTAGTATAGCTACCGATAAAACTCAAGTCAGAAATTTATTCAATCGTGTTTACGATTTATGCGTGGTTCATCCACGAACGACTCCATTTACTCGCTCTATTAATAGTTTGCGCTATCGTGCTGCACGTCGAGTTCATTACGTAAACATGCACGAATACTTTACGCACTTCGAGTAACTTCAAGAGACAATCGCAATCGTATGCGCAAAAGCGAGTTTTATCACTGTGATAGTGTCATCGTGTCTCAGTTCGCGTTTAGAGATTAACTTTGACCGCATTGTCGTTCATAAAAAATGATCTTTGCAATTTTATCATGGCCACAGCGTGGAATTATATATGACTAGGTAACATGGTTAATGTTTGATAATTAATTCAGTACGCTCTTTATATAAAATATCCCAAAATTATTATTCTTCTTTGCAATATTTATTTTATTCGATCCTGCTTTAGAGAAAATTATATTAGACGTTATTTTCTGATAACGTTTTAATATTTTAATATGGAATCTGAAACGATCGTTCAATTAAAATTCTTCTACACCAAAGTATGCACGAAGATGAAGTAAAGTGAAATCTTTTGTTATCTGTTCACATTGCAGTTGCTGCAAATCAGTTTTTTATAAAAAGTCTCTTATTAATTAAAATTTATTGATACTACGGCAACATTAATGAGGAATCATCAATTTCAAGTAGGTAGAAAAAATCTAGAAGAAAGAAATTGCTTATTTAGAAACGTTTTATGTGCGTGCACACTAATTACAAGCAATGTACGACCTGCAGACATGAATCCACGCGAAGATACTCGCCGGCGCGAAGCTCGTCTCGAAGGCGCCGCTGTCAGATACTAAACTAATTATATGTATTTCGCGATAAGGATTGCGCGACAGACTTCAAGAATCAGAGATTATTGAAATACACTCGAATAATTTCTTTAGCACAATATTACGGACGAAGTGTGCTCGTAACACACATACCACTCAATAATTTAATGAAACCAAGAGTACTTTTAACGGTTCAATTACGGCAAAAGTTAATATCAGTATCGGCAGACGTATCGATATCTCAAATTCAACAATTATTTGCATTGAATAAACAACTCGCATTTGTACTAACTTTACAATTAAAACTTATTGTTTATTTCAGCTGCTGTAAATTGCATATTTCAGTCACGTTTAGCCGCGCTATTTTTATATTACCTACTTTTCGAAAAAAATAGAGAAAAATGTGAAATTGCTGAAAATAAAAACAGCTTAATATACAAAAGCAGAAAATAGGAGCTTCTTCTCGATAATTGTCAATATAATTTCAGTTTGCTTCAGTACAAACGTATCTTAATTATATCCTTGAATTCATTAATGCTTGTGCAATAAAGTAATTTACATTCTACCAAGTCTTAAGCATTCACGAGTGTTTCACGTGAATGGACCAAAACAGCGCACGAATTATTCATGCAGATTATTAATAAAATCAATATCAAGGAATGTGCCAGGCAATTCAAACGGTACGCTCCAGTTGCATTCACAGAAATGATAATTAACTAGTATCGGTATACGCCGCCGTATATCTGTCGGGCATAGTGTTACAAGTTCACGCTCTCCATCTCTCTCTTTCTCTTTCTCGTGACGAGTGTCATTCGCAATGTCACATCGAGAGGTACAATGATTTGTGCCTCTCAAAAAGACCCCATCGCCGTAGAACGTGTTTGCGCTGTCGAAGCCTATCGAGAATAATATCGGGTGTACCGTTGCAAAACGCGCGTTTATAATTGCACATTTTTTCGATACTTTGATCTTTGCGATAATTAAATTCCGAATAAGAGCGAAGATTCAACAACTGAAAATACCTAAATTTGACTTTATTGGCATTTTCCTCTTTGTCTTTGCTGCAAAATTTGTTCCCGATATTTGGTTCATTTTTTGATGTCACATATTTTTATTAAAATTCTTTACAAAATTCTCCTTTAATAATAGTTGCCTTTCAAGGCAGTAACTTTATTGTCCACCCGCATCCACACGTGCACGTATGCAAATGCGAGATGCGTTTATTGAACTGCGCCGATAACCAACCGAACGAATTCAGCAGCGAAAAATTTCTCGCTAATGAGAATCCACGGCGTTGTAAGCATCATACGTGGAAGCTTAAATTAGACGTGACGGGATTTCCAAATTGTCCCGTGTGGAAATTGGACGAATTATCTTGTCCACGAGCCCCCTTCTAACTGAATTTCCGCGAATTCGATTCTCGTTATACCTCTAATTAAGCTTTTTTGCACGCTAGCTCTCTGCGTTTATGTTTAACGACGGGCGATCTCGGCTTCTCTTTAGAAAGTACGCCCCGTCGTTCGTTATCGATTCGGTTTCGTACACAGTGTATAGGCTCACGCAGGCAGAACGAGACTTCCCTTGTTCATAGGTAGGAGACGGCGATGCCGAAGCGGCAGGAGAAGAAGAAGAAGAGTAGGACGGGCTCGTCAGGCGTATCGTAAAAGGTGGGTAAGCACCGGCCGGAACATTCATGCTCTAGTGAAATTAAATACTAACTGGAGAGAGTACGACGCGGGGCTGTCTTGCGGCCATTTAAACCGCCCGGAGGCGAGTACATTCGTCGACAGGCTTCTCACACTAAGCAGCATAAATCTCGCGCGGAACGTATCGCGACCACGTGCGTACAAGCGCGACTACTTGTTGCGAAATCCTTGGGAAAATATGAGCAGCGAATTTGGAAGCGTTTGGTCTACTAGAGCCATGCGAAACGTCCATAGAATTCACGATTGCGATTTTGTCTGAATTAATGCGACGTTTTTATGTTACTTAAATCCTTTTAAATCCTCTTAAGTTGTCTACAAAAATACGTGATTAGATACTCACAGTGTCTTCAATCACATTGTGCGTTTCTTTATTCTTTTGAAGTGTACAGTGTGTAAAAATAATTTTGAAATCTAAAACTCCTGACAAACGAAGCAAGATTTAAACGTAGTATAAGAAATTGTTGATTAAAATGGGTCGCGCGATTCGATTCAATAGGAATTAATTTACAGTGAATCGAAGTGCACGAAGGCGGCTGATGATAGCGAGATATCACTGCGAAAAATTGAACGATTACGTAATCGAAGGTCTGGCGCGCAAGTTAGGCGATTCCACTTTTTTTTCGACAAAACGAGTTATTTACTACTACGTGCTGAGTGAATGATGGCTCATCGATTGATGCAGGAATCAGATATACGCAGATAGTTATATGCTGCGGAAAAAAGAAAACTCGATTGCGAAGGTTGCAGTCTTAATCGCGAGAATTAATTAAATCCCGTATACTTCATTTCTATAATTAAACCTTATTGTTACCTAAAAGCAAAATTTTCGTTATTTGCTTCTAGACTAAAATGAGGCCAAGTAATTGACAACATAACAAAATGTCTCAACTATTTTGCTTTATTTCACTGATTTGTACAGTACAGATTTATTGTTTTCATGGAAGTATCTAAAACGTTGTTGAAATTATATACATTCACGATTTGACTGATTCACGACGGAGTTATCAAGCTGCTACAGGAAAGCCAGAAAGTTAGCCAAGGCTTTCCTGCGTCACTTGATAAAGCAGGCTTGCCTGGTCCTTGCACGTTGGCCTTCAATTTCAATGTCAGATATTGATTGTGACCAACGGAATGTGAAAGGAATGTTCACAACACTCGTCTATAGATATGACTATTGGAATTAAATTGATTAAATGCCAGCATCTAAAAATCAATGCACAAGTAACGCAAGGTTTATTGATTTGGGAAAATCTTTTTTACAAATTAAAACTTATATTCGATAAAGATTTTAGGGAAATATTATGGAATTTGTAACGATAGAGAAACTTCTACATTTTTCAGCTAGCATGCGGTAGGTAGTTTTAGAGAAGTCATAAAAACGACATGCTCATTCAGTTCGCTCGAGGCTAACTTCTACGCCAATGTCGTTGGTGGCACAGTATATACCAGTTCGACTCTTCGAGCTTTTCTATAAACAGGTACCGAGCACCGTAGGAATCCCGTTGAACGGCAAAAGTAATGTGTTACCATCAATACTTTGAGACATCCGACTCCGGTGCAATGTATTCAGTAAAAGGTTTTACGATCCCGCTGGCAGATTTTTGCAAAAGTTTCGTTTCGTTACGCAGGAATTTTCGGAACAATCAATTCTTGCTGACGTTTAAAGAACATACAAATATAATATTTTATTTTATTTGTACATATATTCAATATCCAAATGTGCTCTCCCCGGACCTTATCTTATCTGCTATTATATGTATATGTATATAGATAGTCGCAGCATTCTGAATTTAGGCGTAACTTCCTGTTGTGTCAAATTTAATTTATCTCCACACTTTATATATGTCTTCCATTCTATGTTACCCTCGCGTAGTTAATGTATTACGCTAAACAAAACAAACAAATGCTGTAAACACCAAAGTTCACATGACCCTTTAGAAATTGAGAGTTATATAAATGACAGTTATTATCAATTAACACCTTCGTATAGCTGGGAAAATAATATATTAAAATATTAAACTGATTTAAGAACTATAAAAATCATATCGAATCATTATCGCGAATTGCTCCTCTTAGAAGTTATAAAACCTCTTAGAAGTTATATAGAAAATTTGCCAAGCCAGACAGTGACGGAATGAAAAGGAATCACTGCGTGCGCTTTTAACGGTTTATGTTCGACTTACTATCTCAGGAAGGATTTATGCACCTCGCGGCTCGCGGCGATTACCGATGTCTCGATCACAAACCGCGATCGGGCATACGGTGCACTTGCGGAGTATCGTTCATCATCACAGGTACGGCGCCGTGGTACGACTTACACGCACGACACATTCGGTCGTCGCGGGGAGTCGCAGCCGACCGTAGTCCCGTAACTACGCATCATGTCGTCGCGTACGCATTATGTAGTAAAAACGTAGTACGTGTAAACGAGGCGAAACTCCAGACCGGGAGGTTTCGTGCACCAAGGACATTCTATCTACGTGGCTCTCTACTCCCACTGACCCCCACCGCCTCCCCCTTCCGTCTCTTCTACCTTCGTTCGCTTGCTTCTCTCACAGTCGATCGCTTCAAATTGTTCGCCGGAAGCGACACTCACTTTTCCACGTACCTATGTACGCACGAAGAATCTCTAAAATTGGCGAATATAACGTAAAAATAGGAATTTGAGGAATCTGAATGAGATTTATGCTCGATACCCGATAGTGTGTAAAAATGACATATAAGTTTATTCTTTCAGTCAGATTCACCGAATACTTTGGATTCTATCGCTTTTCGATAATAATATCAAAGTATCATATTTATAATCGATTAAAAACAAAAAACTATCATACTTATGACATCTTAAATATTTATTTTATTTTAGCTTCATTTAAGTTTTAATGCCTTAATTACCGAGATATTATATGTTTAGAACTAAATCTAGTGAAGAAAACGAAATTAGCAATTTTATTAAAAAAAAATAAACTTCAAATTCATTGAACGAAAGTATAAATAAAAGTTATATTTTCTTAGCTTTGTTACTCTTATTCCTTTTCTCTCTTTTCTTTCGTGGTTTTCTTTTTATTTATAAAACGTGACAAGAACTAAACAAACTGCTTTGAAGCTTCTTTGCATATGTTAATGACTCGAAGAGAAAGGAATCTTGCTTATTAGGCAAATTTTTCTTTCGAAAGAAAACGAGAACTATCAAAGCATACACACTCTTTTTTTTCGATTAAACACCTATTTAGGTACCGTTATCTGTTTCTTCCAAGCATTCTTACATTAAGAAAATAATCTTTTAATGAATCATGACGTCGCGTCACCCTGATCTTGAAAATAAAGATATCGTCGTGTAACGTCATTTCTCGATTTTGAAAAAAACCATCGATTTTGGGATTTAGCTACAAGTTTTCTATGGGAGTCTTTAGACAGTTTTGTTCTTGTTAATTGGGTTTTCTCGCTCAAGAACGACGGTAATGAGAAGTAAGCTCGCCGAGAACCGAGTTCGAAGAGAGGCTCGTCGGCGAAGAGCAACGTGGAGGAGCTCCGGTGTCTCGGATGAACGAACGAAAGCGAATGGGACCGAAGTCGACCGAGCCGCTCCGTTCGTTCAGTGTTGGGCCGTGTACAAACGGAGCCCAAGGCCGACAGAATCGAGCGAGAGTGCTCAAAAATACGATATTTAACTTTCTCACGAAAGAAACGCGTAACTTTGAGAATATTTCTACGCCGGACCTCGATAATATTGGCGCATTTGGCGCCCGAATCGCGAGAGTTAATCAAGAACTGATTGTGAAAGCTCCGACACATTTCTCAACATTTCACGAAATATAGACAACAGTTTTACAAGTTCTTAATGTAGCTACATGAACATTAATAGTTAATACTTTTCAAGCATTCGAAATATTCTAAACGTTTCTATAATACAAAGAGAAACTTCTTTATCTAATTTATTTTTTGTGAAAGAGTGTCAGAAATATATTCGAGCTAATTAAAAGTTCCATAAAAGATATGATCGATTCGTTTTGAATTATTTGAAAGAATGATTCTAATCATTTCGAATTATTGAACACTATTGATTCGCCACCGTTAGCAACAGGTTGCCATGGTCTAAGAACACGTGGAGCATTACGTAAACAGCTTTCTCTTTTTGTTCCTTTTCTCTTTCGAATTCAAGACCTTAATTATCTTTTGCTTTTCGATTCGATCTTCATATTCTCACTTTCCTCATATATCTTTTCTCATTTTATATCCTCCTCTCTGTGTTTTTATCATATTTCTTCAATACCATTTAATTTATTCGATATAAACCAAACTTAATATAGAAAACAAATATAAAATAAGCTACTATTACTACTACCTCCAAAATATATACAGATAAAACAATATATATAATCTTTTTAACGAGTTTACGACTGAAAAGGAAAGTGGACTCACTGGCGGATCATCATTACGTATCTGTATATCTGTATAAGAACGCCACATAGAAACGAATACAATTTCGGCATATGTAGCCGGAGCTTTTAGGTGTCGAACGCAAGGGCTTCTTTACACGATGCAAACCCCCGTCCACCCCACTGCGCCGCTGTTTCACGACTAAACCGGCGGCACCGCCGGCACCGGCGCCACGGCCGTATGTACCGCGCCCGCGCGCGCGCGCACACACACCGTGGTGGGGAACGGTTACGTTCCACGTGACACGCTGGCGCCGCGCTGGTGGGGGAAGCCGGTACGGGTCACGTGACCGAGTCAACCGAGTGGCGCCGCCTGAGTGGGGAGAGTACCGGCTACGGGGTGGCTGCGTGACCGGACTCGCCGGCATTCTGACCTGATAAGTCACCAGTGTCGGATCGTGAGAAAGTGGAGAGGGATCCTCGCGCTCCTAGCATCTCGCAGGACATTTAAATCGTACGTAGGCAGGCGAACGGAGACCGGCGACTTGGGTTCGGCACTCCGAGAGAGGACAAACCGTTGTTCCTCACGTCGGTCTGTTAAAAGGAAGAAACGAAAAAAAAAAAGAAAATCACCGTTCTCCTGCGCCGATCGAAGTGCCTGCCCACCCATCTCTCTCTCCCTCTTTTCTCATGACTCCCTCGGGAAACGAAACGTACTAGTCGCCCCGCGGACTTGGACAAACGCGAATCGCGCGACGATTTAAGTGGCACCGGCCGGAAACGCGCACACGCACTACGCTTATTTATTAGGAGCCTCCGAGCGTCTCGCAAACGTATTATTTATTACGCTTTTTGTGTGCTTTGATTCGCGGAACAACACGTGTGGGAAGCAAGTATCGAGGACGAAGAATACCCCGATTCTTCGTTGACCAAGAAAGAGAAAAAAAAAATCTTTCCAGAAAGGAAGAAAATGTATAGGTGAGAAACTGATCGAACGGACGAACACGCCTCTTTCTCTTTCGCTCGTTCGCTCGCTCATCGTCGCAATTGCGACTTTGGCCCGTGCACACATACACATACACACATATATACGTGTGTACGTGCGTAGTCGTCATCGTCGCGTTTCGTAACTCGTCGCGAGGTGAGTGATCAGCCGGCGGCTCTGCCTCGTTCGCTGTGAAAAAGGTGTTGTGTCCCCCTCTGTCTCTCTCTCCCATTCCGGGGATCCGTCTCGAGATCCTTCGAGGGAGCACGTGGACGGGAGCACGTCCGATACGTGTCCTGAGGAAACCTACGGTGGGAAGAAACCGAGAGAGAGAGAGAGAGTTTCGCGCGAACCCCTCGCCATCCTCGTTCTCGGCCGTCATGGATCTTCTGTGCTGCGAGACCACGGAGACCGAGTGCCGGGCGTACGCCGATCCGGCCCTCCTAGGCGACGACCGGGTGCTGCAGAACCTCCTGCAGACCGAGGAGCGCTACGCGCCGAGCCGATCGTACTTCGAGTGCGTGCAGAGGGACATCTCGCCGCTCATGCGCAAGATCGTCGCCGAGTGGATGTTGGAGGTGAGCGAGGAAGAGTCACAGTCTCTCTCTCTTTTGTTCCCACGCGTAGTACGTCGCGCGCGCGCGCGATCGCACGATCGCGTTAACTTGACTCCGCGACCGGCCGTCGGATCGGGCTGGTTTCCGCGAAGCGTGGACTTTGCCGGCCGGGGAGACGGTTAGCTCCGTCTCGGCGACGAGAGCAGCAGAGCAGCTTGCTTCGATTCTTTATCGCGATGCGGTTAAATGCTAGACGATGGTCAGACGGATTCTCTCGCGCCTAGTAGCTCCGATCGTATTTCAAATGTCCCTTTATTCCTCGCCTCGAGCGTGCCTTCCTAAAAGTAGAATCGCCGGCGTGACAATTGAATCGCGATCACACCTAATTTGAATGTTTAAAGAATCGACCCTGCGACGACACGCAACAATTACGTGTCTTGACAAATGCCGATTACGCGGGGGAAAAAAAGTGTAGGACGGTCTAAAAATAAAGCTTACCGCTGACCTATCGGTCTGGCGGACCGGTCGATTATTTTAGCTCCTTTTTTGTAGTTTCGTTCGACAACAAATTGAACTGTATAGGAAGAGAGCTGTTCCCGATTCTTATACACGTGTCCACGTAGGGAGAAAAGTTTCGTTCGCTGCAAAGTTAAAGGTCTCGACCTAATGTTGTGGCTCGTCGTTCGAGAATCGTATTCTTAGACACGACAGCGCCGACAGCGGTGATTTATCGCTCGTCGATTTAAAAAACGTAACGAAGGTATAATGCGGGCCGATCGCCGCTCCTAAAGAACAATGTAATTGAATTGATTTGGATCCAAATATACTCTGCGGGGACAGATGAAGGTCAAGTTCGCGCGAGACGTAAATTTCGGCTCTCACGATTACGTTCTCTCGAAACGCGCAGCTCTCGATGTGTGACGATGTCGCGGGAACGATCTTTTTTTTTGCGTCGCGCAAGTTAGATGTTTTTACGTTACGTGAGAAAGTTGGTTAAATAAATAAGCAGAATTTAATAAGTTCAAGCATGCTAATCGCCGGACCGAATATGTCAGCTGGTCTCTGTGATTAGGAATCAATACGTATACACGCACGTTCTCGTGACATAAGCCTTATTAGCATTATACTCATCATATTTAGATTCCTTTTGTCGACTCACGTCACATGACGCGTCATGCGAGTTTTTTAATTATGCGCCATTAAAAGTTCATCTGATTGTGAGTTCTTTAAATATTGCGAAATAAAACGTCTCGAAATTTTTATTTTCCGAATGAATTGCATCGGTTTGAGACGAAAACAAACGACGACGCTCTGAAGTAGCCTGCTGTCCGACGAGTGGCAGGAAAATTAGTCGAGAGGCGCACGATGCAATATCAATTCCCGCAAATGTTCCGTTCGAATGTTTGGCAGCGATTGAAAACCTGTTGCCGCGTTTCTTTTGTCGCGACGGCATTGTGCTCCCTGAGTCTATATATATATACACTCGCGCAAAATTCCTTGTCGATTTGCGACGAGGCAAAATCGACATTCTTTATATTTTGTCACACAATCGCGTCTCTTATTATCGAAAACCCTATCGGATATAAGATATATTCTGCGCATGAAATTCTATACGTTTAAACGTGAGACGTATAAAGGCCGAGAATGTATTACCAATCAAAATTCATTCGTTTCTAAATTTAAATGTCCGGATTGCCGATGTGAAGGATGAGGAATTCACTCGTGGATTTTTTTGGACGTTGGGAATTTAAACACAGAATTATAAAATCAAGATTTTTCGAGAGTTATATTCCATCATTTATCTAATCGAAGAACGATATAAAAATCGTTTCAAGATATCGATATAAAGATTTTCTCCTGATCTTTTCAGTACGCATAAAATATACAATTTGTGTATAATTTTAAACTTATAACGAACCTTGTACACTGTCGATACATAATTATTTTTTTTATTACAAATTCTACATTTTCCATTAATACTTTATAGTTTAAAAAAATTGATTTTTTTCTATAATATTGCGTTTATTGCTGGTTGTAGCGTAGCGATGTAACATTTTTGACATTTCGCTGTCATTGAATAGGAAATTCGGACCCTCGCCGATAAGTCCCCCCCCCCTTGACTTACGTCACCGTGCGTTTCCAAAGCTGCCGATAAGGGGATTGTATTGCGATTCACATCATCCACATTACGTTCTCACCGATTAAAGAGCCAGAATCGGCAGCCGATCGATCGAGTATCTATGTGTTATCGCGCGGTTATCAATTTTTGATTTTTGATCCGAAGACAGATTCCAAGAAAAATTCCGATGTGTCCACGCGAGGTATCGAACGCTCAGGAACAAGTTATAGTTTCTTCTTCGTTTCTCTCTCTCTCTTTCACGATAAGGATATTGCAAATATCACGGTTTGTGTGTTATCGCGGGTCACATTTGTATCTAGCTTAATTAGGCTCGCTTTGAATTAAGTATATTAGAAAGTTGAGATTAGACAGTACCGTGATAAAACGATTTTGCGACTCGTGTTGAGCGAATGGAACAGAACAGATTAGTGATCGGGGCTTGGCACGATATATTCAAAACAATAGTGTTACATACGCGGCATCGGTGTTCTCACCGAAAATAGAAATGAGAAACAAAGAAATTCCGTCGACGGTCGTTTCGCCGGACGGATCGTCGAAAGACGCCGAGAGAGACACGATCTGTCGAATTAATTTTCGCCTTCATTGCCTGCCGTCTCTCTTCATTGATATAGTTGAGTGTGCTCCTCCGCTTCCGGACCGGGCTAGATCGGATTCCGTTCCTTGTGATTGTGTTCCTTCGGCGTCGCTTTACATTTCTTGCGCCGCTCTCATTTAAATCAGAGCCGAAACGATATGAGTATATCGCATTGAAGCTCACGCTCCGATAGCGTGCACCGCTCGATATGCGCCCTGGCTTTCTCTCCCGGCACAAAGGCCTAAATTGTTTTCTTTTCCCGTCGACAAAACGCATCTTTCGCGACGACCGCTCGATAGGCTTCTCACGTTCTGCCGCACGCGTTACCTATTCACTTTGCGGTTTTGAAAGTTTATCTATCGTCTATCTTAACGACTATAGTTGCAACGCGTTATCTGTGTATAATCAGAATTATTGCCGATGTCTGCCTCTTAGGGATTCATTCTCGGTAACAATAATGAAAGACTGTTAAATTTTGACCAACGTCAAAATAATATTGATTCTTTTAATGTGTGTGCTGCAAGAAACTCATTGATTTTCCTCATTCGTTTAATATCATTTTATGAAATAATGATAATACAATGCATCGTAATTTATATAACATGTAATTACACATGTAAATACAATATTCTTTGATTAAACAGTTGATTTATTCGTAATGAAATAAATTCTGCCATATTTAAAATGTATCGATACGATAGACTTCAAGCGAACTTTCGGTGTAATTTCTTCGCGTCACTTCGATAGTTCCTCGCGGTTTTGTTACATCGATATCGTTCTTTTCTCCGAGCATTTAATTGCTCCTGCGCCCCAGACATTTAATCGCAATAACCGAATTCACGCGATGACCTCGACGGTGTTGTTTCACGACGAAAGCGAGTCGCTTGGGCTGCGTGTATGTATGTATGTGTGTGTACGCGTGCGTGTCGCCGGCGCGCATGCCGAGTCCGCATCGTTGAATTCTTCGACATTGCGCTCGTCGATCCAGCCGACGCGAATGACAGGTCGTGTGCGCCGATGGAATGTATCCGACCTCTTTAAAAATGATTGCAGCTAGCGTTAATCGTAATTCTATAGGGTGTCCTAAGCTTACATTTTTTTCTCAGCGATCTTCCGAAATTGAATTCGAAACGATCGTTGCAGGTGCGTTTGTAGCTTTCAAAGGGCAGACATCTTGACAATTAAGAGCGAGGACAGTCATTATAGTCTTTCGATGATCCTTTTAGCTTCGTGAATTATTAAAAAATATTACACATAATCAGCTTTTATGTCAAACGAGCTTCTAAAGACACAGGATGTGATGCTTCCCTTACTCGCATCTCCGATTAATTTTTCGCACGTCACTCTGTATATGAACTCGCGCAAATGCTGCTGATAGCGAAAGTGTCGAATTACCGAATCGCGAAACCACGTCGTGGGCAGTTGGACATAGAATTTTTATTGGTTCCTTCTTCGTTAAATTTTGGATACCTTATGTTTCTCTTAAGAACGCTCGGACGGACCTTGCCCAATTATTGTCGATGCACACGAGACATAACACCGGTCCCGGTCGCGGTCGGTTTTATCGGCGGCAATTCTGCTTAATTGGCGCCGAACTTGTAAGAGAGATCGGCGAGCTCGATAGAGTCACGCAGATAAAAGTAACAAAGTTCTAAGATGACTCATCTTTAAAAGAAAGTACCCCGAAAAACATTTATTATGGATTACCGATTAAAGGCGTATCGCAAGTATAAATGTAAAGCCACATCGCCGAAAGAACTTTGGTAAATTGCTTCACTCGGTCAGCACATATTTTTAAAGATATTTGTACATTAATATGATATGCTTAAGATCCGCCGATCGTATATTCAGCAGTGTGATGCGATTTATAATAAAAAATAAAAATATGTTTATTATTTAATCAACATGTAATATTACAAAAATATCATGTTATATAATTGTGTTATTAAAAAATTGTATTATTTCGTATTATTGTTTCGTACACTAACACATTATGAAAATGATATATTAAAATAATGTAAAAATAGTATCTATATTACATAGCGAAGAATTAGAGGAATGTCTTTTCTCGATGACTTGCGGCCTCATTCCGCCGCTTGTGCACTTTGTGGATTCTCCTTTCCTAACTTGAGCTCGCTCGGCTTTTTTCGATGTTTGAACAGATGCAAGATAATCTCTCGAACCGATTTCGTTGAAGAATGCCGTTGAGAAGAGTGTGTACTCACTCCCTCGGGATAATTAATATTGACCAATTGCAGGGAGAACGTGGAAAAGTTTCGGCGACCGTTGTTTTTTAGCAGCGACAAACTTCGCCGCAACTTTTCCACGTCCAGTATCGTTTTCTTCCTACTTCTCTCCGGGCGGAACCAATCTCACATACGATTTTCGTCGATTTGGTGTAGCGCCATTATTTCGTTAAGCCTATGTTACTAATTGGTGGTGGCGGCGGCGAAGTAATTACAAGAGTGTGCGTGCGTGCGAACGTGCGTGCGTGCGTGCGGCAGCGAGGACTGGCTAGCTGGCTGGCGATCGTTGGTCACGCTCAATAAGTTCCTCTCACGCGGCTCGACAACGCGCGATCAACTCGGCTCCGGCACCCCGAGGCGCCCGGGCGAAGTTAATTCGCGATCCTACCGCAAATTCAGCGGTCCCCGAAACTTCAAAGGCGCTACGTGGTCCGACGTTGCGCCGCGATTTATGTAAACACGCGGTAATAATAAACATACGGCAATAAACGCGATAACAAAAGAAAAACGCGACTCATTCCGTTGGCGTTGCCACGATTGCTCGTTGATGCACGCGATAAATCATCGATAAGATACCGGGAATTCCTTTGTTTTTAATTAACCCGTACGACCCGAATGGCAGAGGAGGAGGCCCGCCGCGCCGGAGAGCCTGCGAAAATCCCGGATAAATTTGTATAGACGTCGAAACTCGGTTGTAGTGAAATGCTGCAATTAGCTATCTTTACGACAGGTAGTTAATCCACTTTTCACGATAAGATACGCTTCGTTCCACTAGTTCCTTTCAAACAGATGGTTGAATTTCACGGCGAAATTTACCCGACGAGAGAATCCCAAAGTCGAATAGTTCCCCGACCCGCGGCCAAAGGCGATCGACCCGCAGTCGTAGCACTCGGAGCGACAATGTCGCGACCGCGCTTGTTAAAATACGATTGAAGGAAATCCGGTGCGATATTCGTGCGTGCCTACGCCTAGGTTTACGGACGATTGTCGTGCGAAAATTTCTTCTCTCTCAACGTGGATCTTTCGAGCACTAAAAAAAAAAAGTAAAAGAAAAGACATATCTCAGAAGTCTCTTGAAAAATAAAACGCTAGAATTTCAATCGTGAATCCCGTCCGAGTCACGAAGCTGCGAGGGAGAGATTTCGATTGTGATTAATCGATCAACTTTTGATGATCTTCTACTATTACGTTCGATACCTACCCGACGCGTTACGTTCAACGAAACTGGCGAGCTAAATTTGCATCGCGAGCTGGCGTAGCCGGACGTTATCGCGCGGTAACTCTCCCTCTGATCGTCCGCGACCTTGAAACGATCTCTCGTCATCGCGTTATCAACGCGACGTTGCGTGTTACGTTGGTATGTACAACGTCGTAATGCACCGTCTCCCGTGCCTGTTGCAGGTATGCGAAGAACAGAAGTGCCAGGACGAGGTCTTTCCCCTGTCGATGAACTACGTCGACAGGTTCCTCTCGATCTGCCCGATCAGGAAGTCGCAGCTACAGCTGCTCGGCACCGCCTGTTTGCTGCTGGCGTCGAAGCTGCGCGAGACGTCGCCGCTCACGGCCGAAGTCCTGGTCTTCTATACCGATAACTCTATCACCCTCGACGATCTATGGGTAAGTGCGCACGAGAGAGGAAGCGATAACCGGTGAGAAAGATCCATCGTTTATTTACCGTTCCGAACGCGTCTCTCCTTCGATCGATACTTCGTGTCACACGACGTGGCAGCTATTATGCGTATTAAACTTTTTGACTCATATGTTTTGACGCAAATCGCGACTTTATCTTATCGCAAAACTGTTAAAAGGTCTCTGCAACGGGCCAATTATCTGTAAGTGGGGGACAATCGTGCAACAATAAGTTGACAATTTTCACATATTAATCGGCCGGCTAACATCAGCGCAGAAAGTTGTCCTATATCCGCGAGCCTTATAATTATAGACGCCTGAAAATAAACAGTTTCTCGTATATCTTGTTAAATGACCAAATTTTTCAGAGTATAAGGTTCTTATTTGCGTCGATTTCGAGCACCAGTTTCGCGTCTTACTTAACAACGCTAACTACGTTGTACGGACAAAATCGGGACGGTCTCCGTGGCACGTGCGAACGAACAAGGCACACGCACGGTACCGCTAGTCGCGCGTACTCGTTGCCAGCTTTGTTGCATAATTCTCCAAACGGGCGGCGAGAGAAGCGGCGATTTCCGCGATACGGGACACCGTTGATGCGATCTCCATCGGGAACAATCGATATCAAATACCCGCGATTTTATTGCCCCGTTCTACGTGCGGAATCTGGAGTAACGACCGGGGCGAATAGGAATACGCGAGGAAATCGCGCTCGCGATCAGCCGTCCGTAGATCCATATATGTATCTGGGCTGTGACGATCGGCGATACTGCAAACGTCTCGCGTACATTTAAAGACGTAGATATACGCATACAGAGATACTCTCCGGCGTGGTTCGCCGAGGTAGAACGACGTTCACAAGTGGCGCGACGACTTCTCGTAAACCAGTTCTACTAAACCATATTCGTTAAGTTAAAATTAACTAAGATGTAGTTGGTTTTCTCTTTTTCTTCCGCCTCTCTGTAGAACTTAATGTTTAAATAAAGTTTTTGTGAAAAGGATTTTTGTGATAGGCAATTTGATTAGATAAGGATAATTAAAAATCTATCTTATTATTCCATCTTTCTATGATCTGTATCACAGCAAAAAGAATACATTTTTTATCTTTCTAAACAAGTAAAATATAAGAAATGTAATTTTTTATTTACGTATTTATTAATTTTTAAATTTTAAATTTTATTGATTTTTAGGAGAAAAGTAGACCGATGTTTTTATTATATGCCAGAATGTCGTGATTTTTAATGATGAATATATTGTGACAAACGTATTCCCAATTTATTTAAGCCATCGGCTTTTCTTCTATCGAAACGTGCGTCTCAGCCGATCTCTTTCATTTTAATACTGTGAAACTTTTATGGAAGAAAGCCACGTGTACAATCGGTGACAGTCAGAATTTGTTTTCCGGGGAGAATCCGCTTGGTGTTGCTATTTCTTACACGGGCTGCCTTGAAGGAGCAAAACCACAATATTTGAGGTTCTTTAATTCTATTTTGCACGAAGAGAATTTGCGTCTGAAGAAGAGAAAGCCTTACTGTTTGTTTTTACGAGCGTTGACCCCCGTCGTACATACATACCCGGTGTGTATATAACCGAAACAAAGTATTAAAAAGAGCGATCAATCGGCCCAATCGATGTGTATTACACAATCATGCTTCGCTTTGATAGCCTATAATTTTAATTAATTTTTTAACTTGATAAAAATGTAAACCAGATTGAATTAAATTATTATTTTACAAAATATATGAAAGCTGAAAGAAAAAAAAAATCTTGGGATCTGATTGTGAGCTTAAGATTTTCGTAAAAATAACACTTAAAATTTCAAGAGATATGTAAGAGATACGAAAGAAGAGTTTTCTAAAAAAGGTATCATTGTGGATCTAGAAAATGAAATAAAAGAATAAAGTTGTAATCTTACTATAAAAAGTTTAGACATCCGTTGTCTTGCGAATCAGAAAAAAACCGATAATTCCTCATATATATATATTTTTTCGATATCTCTAACGAGGATCTTAAAGAAAATTCAAGAGGTTGCTTTATTCTCTCGAAAAAAGTGGACCTAGACATCCAAACCGGTCTCGGAGCGCACGGATTAAAGACGCGGATTTTGTTAAACGCGCATGTTTTGATCGCGATATCTTCCCGCTTCAACAATAGTCTCAAGAGGACTACATTACCGTGGCGGACAGATCATAGATTAAATGCGTAAATCGACCGGTCCGAGCCACGTATATTCGTCGCGTAAAGGTGCGATTTCATTGACGCTAGAAACCAGCGGCAGCGTCAAGAAAATGTAGTGGGGGAAGAAGTTCCGTTGAATTTTGCGGTACGCTAAAAAGTTGAGACGGTCTGAATTTCTTGCCCCACTACATTTTCTTGACGCTGCCGCTAGTTTCTAGCGTCAATGAAATCGCACCTTAAAGTTGCAACGAAGCGTCGCGCGTCGTCGCGTCGAATCGTGTTCGTTAGGCGAATAATATGGCTTGTCCGGGAGCGCAATTTTCAATGCGAGATGGTCCAATCGACGGTGACGTGGCTCCACGTGAACTATTTTGGGCCGTACCAGGCGGTCTTCGGCTATAATGGGATGGCGATCATCTTTCTCTCTCCCTCTTTTTCTCTCTCACTCTTTCTCTCTCTCTCTCTCTTTCTTTTTCCTTCTTTTTCTTCCTCTTTCTTTCTCTTTCTGTCTATCGTTCACTCTCACGGACGTCGCGCGATTTCTTTGCGGCCTCGAAAGTCGAATATCTTCCCTACATATTCGTCTCGCACGTTTTCGCGGAGGTACTCGCGCGTGATCGGATTCAACCGGCGTTGAATCGTTATCGCCATCCGCCATCCGCCCGACAGACGTAGCAATTAATCGCGCATTGATGTTCTCTCATTGGAATAACCATCTAAATATACCGTCCACATTTCTCCGACAAGCGTTAATTATATTAATGACGACGAGAGAGCCCACTCGCAACATTTTGCGCCGACTTAATGTCAAAATGATTATAAGAAACAGTTTTTCTGTGACTTGTGAATGGATCTCTGAATTTATTATGAATTTTATCCGACTGGATCAAACAAGTGAGAACGTCAGCGCGTATTTTGGAAATATGCGCAGCGTTTATTACATAAGTTGACATGTCTAATAAATTTGCGTATTTATGATATATTTGCATAGGCGAAAAGATATTTATGCGACGAATATTTATTTTTACTTATATTTTTAATATGTAAATACATCTTTATACTTCATTTGAATTAGATTTGAAGCTAATTTATATTGAAAGCGGATATGTTACAAATTATAGACTATAGTCTCTTTTTTTTATTTTATATTTTTCATCAACTTATTCCTTTGTAAGTCATAACTTCTTACTAACTTTTGAAAGTTACTGTCACCTTTCGTATGAAACTTCTAAAAGACTTGATTATCATTTTTATGTAACATAGTATTATTCTACTTATCGTTCTATGAATTTATTCCGATCGGGCACACCTCGACGAAACATGAGAATTACATCAGCGTTTGCTCCTCCGTTTTACGAGTGTACAAGGATATCTTGTTCAAGCGCTCCTCTATTGGTGGCATACCAGATAACTCGTCATCACGAAGGCAGTGTCAGTAGCGTATCTCCACCGACGCGACTCCGATCCGATCATTATTTCTGTGAATCACCGCCATTTTTTGCGACCCATTGTGATGTTGGTCGCAAAAAAATTATGCACGATATTGGCGTGTCATGCAACGTTTCGCTTCTGAATTTTTTTTTTTTTTTTTTAAGGCAATATTGTAGTACTATTAACCTTGTAACGTAAAATTGCGTGTTTCTCGAAAGGGACAAAAAACTCGTCACTATAATGAAAGCAACAAGGGTTTTTTGCTTTTGCCGACAGTTCTAAATATAATATCGAGATACGAGATTTCAGGTACTTGAAATTTTTTTTCTTAGAATATATCTGTTCGTAACTAAGAATTATATTATTCTTTCAATTACGACGTTTTCGCGACAATTTCTGATTTAGCAGCGAATGTTACAATGACGTCTCCGACTTGTCGTTCTATTTGCATTCTCGCCACGATAAACCGCAACGAGAAGCGATCCTTTTGCAGAAATTATAATACACCGCGACTTCTGCGGACTACCGTGTGACATGAAACTTAAGACGGTAATCATGCCGAGTGTCAGATATCAAACTATGCAGAGTCTAGCCTTCGTTGCGGAAAACGTGACTACAATCGCATAGTTTCAGTGAAACTTGGTTTGACGAAAGTCCATTCGGACTTATATGTTAGCTTCTAAGATCACCTTGAAATTTGAGATCCTCAGTTTCTCAGAGAAGCGGTTTTTAAATCCCACCATAACGCCAAGTCCTTCCGTTTTATTTTTCCTTTTTTTTCTGTGAAAGGATCTTTCGGACCCGAAGGCATGCGACATACCACCCTGACTCATTTCGACGCACGTCAGGATGTCACAGGGAAACAATGCGCGTTATCGCCTGCCGGTCGAAAAAATTCCATTCACTATAGTTTCACGGCCTGCGCCGAAAGGGATCGATTCATGTCTCGTTCGCAACGTCGGCCGCCGTTTTTCTCCGTAAATTAGATAGTTCCCGCGACTTGTACAAACAAGCCGGCCGGCCGGGGAACACGTTGTTGTCCACGTGAAGAGAACAGGCTTCGTGAATTTAAATGCTCCTCGGCATTCGTCCGACACGTGGTGGTCATCTCTCTCTTTGTGTGTGTGTGTGTGTGTGTGTTTGCAACACGTGTGTGCGCGCAGCGACGAATTCTCTGTCTCTTGAGGAGCGCGCAACGCAACTCTCCGTGCTCCCGGGCAAACACGCGATAGCCTGAGCAAGCCTAAATAGATAACAGCTGATACGGGAAACGATTATTTAATTTCCAGTGACTTTCTCACTCTCTTCTCCCTTTCCTCTCTCACTCTCTCTTTCTCTCTGCCTCTCCGCCTCTGCGCAGCCCGCCGCCCCGTTCGATTACGTGTGTGCGAACGCTCGGTTCTCGTTTAAACCGCCGCGCGCCGTCAAGGTTACGCGGAATTCTTGCCTCGCCTTTTAAACTCTCCTCTCTCTTCTCACATTGCACCTCTCTTTCGTTACCGATTGAGGTATCGATGAACCACATTCGTTTCATCGATATACAAAAATCCGAATGGTTAAAGTATCATTTCCTGCAAGCATCTGATGTTTTCCTGGAAATGATAAGAATAAATGTGAAAGAGGAAAGTTTCATTTTATCGCATACTGTGATAAAATAGATATTAATATCTATTCTAATAATAACTTGCGTTGGTTGCATTTATTAAGAATTTCTATTTTATTCATTACGATAAGACATCTATTATACATAGAGATGTGTGTGTGTATGTTGCAGAAAAAATGGCAAAACTAATAAAATCTAACAATGCGTTGCAATTTTTTTTTTAGAAAGAAAGATTAGCTTGAGTAGATTGGATTAGATACAAAAAGCATCTAATAAATAAGAAATTAGAGAAAAGGGTATTAATAACATCACGGTTGAAAAAGTCTGTCGCGTGCGATTGCGGTTGAGTTGTTAACGAGATGTTAAAGGTAGTGGAACGGTGTTTCGGACACAGACGCTGCCGCGGCTGCAGGTGCGGGAAAGCGAGAGGGAGATAATCAGCGCGTAAAACAGTCGAAACGTTGGCTGAGGGAGTAATTGCTGCTTTTTTTTTCGAGGGCAATTCAACAGGCCCGTAAAGCCACGCGGGTAAAAGCCGATGCTTCACGCCCGGTGCTTTCCGAATCGTGCAACACGTGAAAAAAAGTGACTAATCATCAATAAATAAACAGGAAGGTGCCAGGTAAGGGCGTGACGCACCTGCATCACGGTACTGTGCACACGCCGGTCAAAACACTGTCGGAACGAATAAATTTCCATCGAATCCACAGGTAGCATTTCGGAAACGCGCGCTTAATCCATTCCGTCGCGATTGAGATTTTTCGATAGACGATTAGAAAAAGCGCAACCTCGGTATATGTAGCTGGTTATAATCGCTTTAATGATCCTCGATTAATCCTTGATCGTCTTCTATAACTTTGCAACTTTAATCTTAATTGCGGATATTCATGCTTTTAGCGTCTTCGATGACTAGAAATTCTACCGTAATCGATGAAAAATTAGCAGCCATAATAGCAAAATTTTTCAAGAAAATTGAGATAAAGGTAAACGAACAAAGTGTTTGTTGTTTGTGAAAATTATAGTATAATAGCGAGCCAGATTCGAAGCGGAAATAATTGGGAGCTCTCTTTAAATTTTATACAGCCAACAATATTGCATGTCAATATATAATTATCGTTACTGCATTAGTGCCTAAAATTTAAATAAAACTGGAAAGAAATTGGTAAACAGGAAATTCTTCGTCTTTGCGTCTCTCGTCTGTAAAGGGTCGAAAGTCAGCTCGCCGACGACGCGAAATTGCATCCTGGCGTGCGCCGTGCGTATAGCGCACAATACAGCGCGATGTTAAAGATCCAGCGTTACGCGGAACACATATATCTACACATATCCATCGCGCGTGGAGAGACTCGTATTCCGGCCGGGTGGTTGGCGATGTGTTGCGTCCGCCGCTGGAGCGCGGGCATTGAAAAGGGGGGAGCAGGTGAGGGCCAGGTGCGCGCCGCCGCGCCGCGCCGCGCCGCGGACTATAGTTCTTTTCGAGGGGTGGTGCACCGGGCCCCGGCCCCGGCGAGACGCGACGCGACGCCCCGCGGCAGCTGCATCTGCCGCGCGAACCGGTGAGCATGGGTATGCACCCCTTTGCCCGGCGCCGCGTGGCCAGGGCATTCCCTGCCCCCCCCCCCTCCTCCGTCTTTCCGTCGCCCTTCTTCCCCGTCCCCCCGCGAAGTCAGGAAACCCCGTGGAAGAAACGGCGCGGCGGGGCCCCGTTTTCTCCCCGTCCTCTCCGACGACGGAGACCGTCCGCGTCGTCGATCTCTTCGTGCGTAACGGGCGCGCGACACGTGCGAATATTGTTGTACACCGCGCATCGCGCATTTGCTCGGAAGTGCACGCGCGGACACGGGGGAGAGAGAAAGGCGCACCTTTGATGCAGCTGGTGCCTCTGACCCCTTCCTCCTTCGGAGTCTTTGTTGTGAGAGGTCGGCCCCTCTCGGACCTCGCGAGCACTAGGAAAACGCTGCCTCTTGTAGGATACCTTGACGGTATATTGATATTCGAGTATCGACGCCTCTTCAGCTCTGTCTAGAATTGTTAATTTAACTTTAGTATCAGATAAGAATGTGTGAAACGTATCGGCGATCTCGTAATTTGGAGTAAAGACGTTGATAATATCTTAATGATAATTTTTGTGACATTGTTTAGTATGATGCAACGATAATTATCCGCATTAACTTTCATTAAATTATTGTGCTAAGAGATCTTTTTATGTTATTTTATTGGACATTATTTTCTTCAAAAAATTGATACTGTGAACAAAAGTATATGGATTTAATTACTCTCTTCCGAACTTCGATTTACGATTCGATTCATTATTACAATTAATAGTACGACTGAAAATAATTTAAAATAAATGTCGAAATATCGTTCGTACATGCTTTTAAGTCTTTCTATTTTCTAAATGGTTCGGGATCTTCAGAATTTAACAGTTAAGTTTCTTAGTATTTATCTTATCGAAAAGCTTATCGAATATATCTGAATAACATTCGTAATATAAGACGAAACACAGACTTGTGACATTTGTGTTGTATATAGATAAGCCGAAAAAATTGCATCAGAGGATTAATTCGTGTCTTTATCTGCATCTGCATTCCCCTCTTTTCACGTATCATCATTATCGAAGATTTTATCGTCGCGATAAGCGCGATTAACAAAAAGAAACGTGGAACTACTGTTACCATCTTTATTTCGAGATCTTTATTTCGCTTAATCGATCTCCAAACGATCTCGCAAAAAACGAAAAACCAGTAACAGGAAAAAGGAATCGTGCGAGCGTGTGCACCTGCCCGTCACGATTAGATGCAACAGGCGAGCGACGAGTTCATTTGCCTTGATGCTCCCGCTTTGTCTTGCGCTAGCAGCACGCCGCGCCGGAAACCGGCGCGTTCACGGCGCGGCCGCTGTCTTGTTTTTCACGCAACATTTCGCTAGCCTCGAAAGACTAGGTAGCGAAGGGATCCCGGCATCCCGAAGCGCTGCACCGGGTTGCAGCTGCTCATCTGCCCCTGTAATTAAGCGAGCACGCGACTCAAGAATACACGCGTCTCGTCGCTAAGAAAGGCTCGGATAGAAAAATTATTTGGAGATAATAAAAATTGTTGTAAAAAATAAAAAAAATGTACAAAAATATAAATTCGATAAAGGAAACTAAAAATTTGAGATTAAGTTAATAAGATAAAGGCAATATTAGGTTAAAGGAGACAAGAAGAAATTAATTGTCTTTTCCTTACATACAATAAATTGCATCACAATATTTAAAAAAGTAAATTATATTAATTTTGTTATATCGACTAAATCGATTGCCGCGAAAAATTTGACAAGAGTAAATAAAAACAACAGCAAGCACGTATATATAGTATAATCTATTCGGGCTGCGCTCAAAATGTAATTTGCTAGAGAAATATGAAACGTATTAAAAAGTCTCGATTTGTATTCAGCTTTGCATTTTCAGCTTCGTTGGCTGGAAGTAATATTGGAAATTATTACTCAGGATATTACTACCACGTTGTTGTTGCCACATGTTACTATAACCTGTTGCGTCCGTAACATACACCTTGCGACCCTTAATCTATCAGACACCTTTCCCGATGTACTGTACTTTAAGATGGACAAGCGACAGGTGCGTCACTTTTTCTGTCGAATTACTTCCGTTATGGACAAGAAATTAGGGCAGACGGTAATGAGTATCTCGAGGCGTGTTGTCGTCCGGTACCGTTTTACCGTGAGACTTATCACGAGAAATCGAAATACACAAAGTGGCCAAATCTACTTAAAATTTACTCGGGGAAGATTTCATTACCTTGTTCGTTCTACGCGAACGAATCTTATTTTGTCCAAATTCCCGACGTTGAAATTCGTTTTCGACGTCCCGGGAATAAAATCACCATTTTTCTCGGGGTTTTACTATCCCGCTTATCCCCCGATAGAGAGGATATCCGGTGGTGCGCCCGGTATCGCCAGCGTTGCAAACGCATTACCGGCGACCGACCCGTGGATCGATAAACGTCGAAATCGCGCGAGTAAGAGGACAGTCGGCCGAGCGGCCGAACGCGCGGCGATAAATCCATTTACGAGCGGCGCGTAACTACGATCGTTAGGGAATTTAATGGACGCGCCTCATTAGACGTCCATTTTCATCGCGTATAACCCGCTCGCAAAACGCGCACCTTGCGCACCGACCGCCCGACAGATCGGCACGGCACACACCGGCGCGGCGGTGCTCTACCTTTAAGCTCGCGACAGGTGCGTCGCGCGTTCTGTCGTTTCTGAATTTCTTTTTTCTGGCGGAACTCGGATGAAAGAGACGCGTCCGAGAGCCGCGACCGGCTCTCTCCACCGGAGCTTCTCTTTCCTTCTGCTCTTTTTCCCCCTTTTGATTTCCTTCTTCTCGCGCGACGCGAAGGAAACGCGTCCCTTTTGTCCCCGTGAATTGACGACTTGACCTCACTCACTTCTCGTGTGAGTGGAGTATAGTATTTAGCCGCTTCAAAGATATGGTTTTCCGCTTCGACGATTTATTACCGATACTTTCGCATCCTGTAGTACACGAGACAAACGCGAACGCACAGCTTTGAGAAAGTGTGTTGAAATATTTTGTAATATAAATAATGTTATATAATGTTGCGTATGTATTATATAAATAATTATATGTGTTATATACACGTTATGCATGTAACAAACTTATTTTCGTTATATTATGTATATAATTGTCAACACTACACAGTCACTTCAATACATAATTAACAATTTCAACAATTAATAATTCCAGAACGTTGCTTATCGCAATTGTTACGATTAGTCGGAAACATGGCTTTCGCTGTCTGTTTATCTTATCAGGGCACATTTCGTGCGAAATTTTCTCGATTTCTATATTATTGAGTATTCTCGCAGTGTTCGCCGAATAAAAATCGGCTCTGAGCTCGTCCAGCCTATCGTCAATGCCGAAAGGAACCGCGATAGTGCTGACACGTCAGATACACGGCGAATTATCTCTTAACGACGTAGCGCGACGTCGTGAGAACGTTCCGCAGGCGGTTATGCAAAGTAGTGAGAAACGCCAATGCCAGACGGGAGTCGCGCACACGTTGCCCTACGGCGAAACCAAGCAATTTCGTATTCATCCGTTAATGGGGGGTAAATCCTGACGTTGTCATATTAATTATTTTATACGGCCGGCTGGTCTTCAAGAAATTAATCGCGAAATTAAACGCGGCGGAGGAAAGGGAAATTAATCATCTTAGTCCCTACCGGCAAGGGAGCGTATAACAGTTGATTGTTAATAACACGGAAAATTTTCTTCCTCTGACGATCGCGCGAAACCTCGGCGAATTTCGGCACGGTGATCCAGCGGTTTCTAATAGCGTCTAAAAGGTTCGCCTTGCGAAAGGCGACGGTTAAAACAACCTCGAGGCGGTCACCGCCCCCACTGATGATGCCCTCACGGCGAAACTATGTCTAATGCCCGCACGCGGACAAAATACGTCGTCGTGACAATACGAGACAATACGTTCGAGTGAGCGCTGACTAAGAGAGGAGAGTACCTGCGCGCCGACCCAACTTTTCGGAAAGATATCCTAAACGCTCTCTCTTTTTTTTTAACGAGGTCGACTGAAAATATACTGACCGGCAAAAGTTATTCTGTATTTTGTTGGTTTTCTACTTTAAATTGCCACAGAATATCGCGATAATTGGAGCAGCAATTTTACATGAACATTTTAACTTTCCTCGCTGTATAATGCTTCTTTGTAACGCTTATTATGTACAGAATTTTTATGAATGTATTATTGCTCCACACGTAGACGGAATGAGACATAATTATTGTGCTCATTTCAGTTTCGTCCGTCTAATTAGAAGAACAAACGCGCGACTGGAATGTTGCTCGATTGCAGACATTCGAGGACGAGCGACTCGCCGTGCGAGCTGACTTTCTAGCTTTGCAAGCTAATAATAGTCGGTTTCGTTCTTTCATCATTTCTGAATATGCAACAGGTAGCGATATATATTAGATTTCGACAATCTTCAATATTTGCGATGTCAATTAATCGCATGCGCTTAAACTAACGCTATCATAAACGGAATGATCGTACGCGCCGCGGTATAATTATATGTAGAACGATAAGTAATAACAATAGTTTTGCAGCAGCGGGTCGTGAATAATGTTACATCGAGATATTCGTTTCCTCTCACTGAATATGCGTAAATATTAGTCGAGTCGAGGCCACGCAATATGTCACGAGTCGCCTTTCTAACTTCTAAACCAACAGGCGGTCGATTCTTTCGCCGGTCGTGTCGTGCTGGCCTCGAGTGCGGATGTGACGTATCGGTGGCATACGGCACGGCCAAATCCCACCACATGTGCGACGCGAAAAAAATCCGAACGAACCAATCTTCTTCTAACCCGTCTTCGACTCGCTTTCGAGCTCGCGAAATTATCCTGAAATTTTTACTGAATTGCCCTTCCTAATTAAGTTTTTATTGCATGTCACGTTCTCATAAAACATGGAATTAAGTAGAAGGAAACACTATGATTTTTAAAGAGATATTCCCCTTCATTAGATTGATTCTTTATGGATTTTTCCACGAAATTTTATTGCGATTTTTTTCAGTTAGTAATATATTAACTGGAATCTCTTATATATGACTTATATGAGACAGAGTCTACTTTATTAGTTCCCAATTAGATATGAAATTAGCCGCTTAGAGCCTTAGGTAGGTTTCGATCAGTTGCTATTTTTTGTTTCAGCAATACTTTTGCCCAATATTTATTATAACGGTGTTCGCCGTGTGAGGCGAGCGCGTTTTGATCATTCTTAATCTCGCTACAATAAGACGAATTTTTTTTTGGTTCGTTAATTGCCATGCGGGTACCCGTACTCCAGGTATACATGCGTATCGATATTTTCCTGGAAAGCTTCTGGTGGGCCTTAATTAAGCCTGCTTGAGTCACATTATTAAGCGAGTGTCACGGGACAAATGGAGATTTGTGATGACGTCGTAAATCATATTTGACGCAACCGTTGCATCTCGTCGTTCGTCAAAGACGGATCTGCTTCTTCCTTCCGGTAATAGGTTATTTCCGGTAATTAATTTATTGAAGGTCCTGATTTTTTATTAATATAATATATATTATTACCTTTTTTTTATATTAATTTACTTATTCCTTCTTTGCATTATAATAATTTTAAAATACTGTATATAAATAATGTAATCTTATGATATTGTAATAGAAATATATGTATATAAATGAATGAACAGATAAAAATAGAGGACGATATCTTCTCTCTCTTTCTCTCTCTCTCTCTCTCTCTCTCTCTCTCTCTCTCTCTCTCGTATGATGTATTCTAAGAACTTACGCACAGTCTCCATTCTGAATGGACAGTCAGTAGTTACATCCGGTGCTACGTCAGACGCGCCGAAGGCAAATCGAAACCGGTGTTGTGTCTTTTAAAAGAGAGATATCATCGGTCTAAGAGTGTTCCAATTTAATCGGATATATCTATATTTTCTTATTATAAACATAAATCTTTTATAAAAGACACACATTTATTTAAAATAAAAAGCAGAATTTTTGTAAATTTACTACTCGCAATGACAATTACTATAACAAAAATCAAAGTTTAACGATGGCTGTTTAATTAATCGCGTAGATATAAGTCGCCGGGGAATTTATGGTTTCCGTGGAAATTAAAAGGCGGATAAAAATGAAACGGTTTATTGATAACAGAAGAGAAGAGCCTCGCACGGCCATAATAGCGGTCATAATTCAGAGCCTGAGAGATCTAAACCGTCCCAGAAATCCGGATTGAGCTATCCACGAATTTAGTCGACAGGGGGATATATGCCTGACTCAATTTTTATTGCCTAAGACGCGGTTTAGTATTCCGATCTTAGACCAATTGCGAATTCGTTAAATCGTCGGCGGCCTTATGACTTCTGTGAAAATTAAAGTCTCGCCGGTCGCAGGAGAAATAAAAGCACGACGCGCGCGCGCGCGCGGCCGTGGAGCGGTGTTCCGGTTTCAGTCGAGGCGAGGAAAGGAAGAAGAGAGGTTTCTTATGTGCGAAAAAGGACCCGGGGTATGCTCCGGTAACCGGAGCAGATGTGTCCCGCAAAAGGCGGTTCCTGGAAGTAACCTCGAGAAGAGCGGCCCCATTGGCGTAGCCGACGTCAATTAAATCGGATCTCCCCGGGTCCTTCGAGGGGGCTCGTAGGGGATACCCGCTTCTTCTTTCTCTCTCGTCACGAGGGGGCCCGACGTTGAATTTTCGGGGCTATCGGCGTCCCCCATAATTAGCTTTGTGTTGGCGGCGACCACCGAATCTACGATCGACCGCGAGACGCGTGATTAGGCTTAAAGGCTGGTAAACGGGGCCGGCGTTAAAATTGCACCTTGCGCAAAGGGTTAAATTATATAAAACGTTTGACTAAATTTGCTGCATATGAGATACACAACATATGGTAAAGACATATATAAGGATAAATTTTAAATTATATATATTTAAGAATTTATTTTTATTTTTATTTTCATTGTGTTACAATGTAACAGTTACTGTGCATTATTACTACTCCACATTGATACTCCATTCATCTCTTTTATATTCTTTTCCTCTATTTGCGTCCACTAAAAATTTTTTTTGTATATCATATATCGTTTAATCCTTCCTTTCCTCGTACGACCAGTTCGGTCTGATTCTTAGATGCGATCTCGACTGGCCTAGAAAGAAGCTACGTCTATTAATTTATCTACCTGCAGAAACTCGTCGCAGGTAGAAATGTCACTTATTGCCGGCCTTTTGCCTAATCGCGGCAGTCTAAGTCGAGCCACGCCAATGGCGAGGCTCGAGGAATGCATGGACGGTGATTCTGGTTTTTGTTGCCAGTTATGCCAAGAGGGAGTCTGGCCTTTGTACTTTATTTTTGGCCAGAATGGTAAACACCTTGCTCACAGGCGCGCTGCCCTTCGATCCTGCTCCGCCCTGCCGTCTCCTTTCCTTTCGGTTCCTCCTCTGTTCTCCTTTGGCTCTTTAACCACCTGTGGGATTCTGCGTTAATAGAATTTTTTGAAGCTGGCTAGATTTCGAGATCGCACAGTTGTGATTTTCATTGAAAAATGTAAACGACTTTAAGCATGGAATTTTATTTGTCATATTTTATTGTGATTTTTTAAAATATATTCTAAATGTAATCATTAGAATTTAATTATTAAATATTTAATCATTGATTTAGAATATATGTATAAATATATAAATTTATTTCGTATTATGTGGAACGTACTGTAAAACTGTATTATATCGTATCAAAAGGAATTTTGCATGCAGAGACACACACATTTAAAAGCATTCAGAATGATGATGGAGCAAAAATCTACAAAATTTTGTTTTAAAAGCAATTTTCTCGTTTAATACATAAGAAAGTAATGATCAGTTACAGTTTTGATGGAAACTTTTATTATGTAATTTTACATTGAAATATAACTCATAATTACGCTTGCGATGCGGTGCCGAAGAAATATCAACTGAATTCTGCCGCGACTCTCGGAGTCGCTTTCTGCGGCCCTTGTGTGCCTCGCTTCGTATCGATCCCTCATTGCGAACCAGATAAATCGGCAGGCCCCGGCTTCTCGGAATCGACCAGGTAGCGCGGCACGAGCACAACGGGGCCCTACCTCCGCGATCTTTTCCTACTCCCGTTTGATGCTCCATTGTTCTCGTGCCGCTGCTCGTCTAAACGCACCTCAGCCAGAGCTCGGCCAACTTTCGCTATTTTTTTTTATTGATCTTCCGATAGATCGGGTCAATCAAAATCCATGATTATTGTTACTCAAACGCGTAAATTCAATCTAACTTAGACTGCACGAGAAAAGAGTTGAGAAGCGTCATTCTTTAGACAAGACACACAAAACGATTTTCCCGCATCCCCCCCGCTACTTCTTTCTCAAGCCCTCCGGGCGCCCGCCGACCACCTGTCGGCGATTTCACCACCCACAAGCCGAAACCGGCATCATCTGGACGCCCTGCGAGCCAAATGAAGAAGGAGAAAAAAAAAGAGAGGACGCACCGTCGGCGGAACCACGTGGATACGTGGTAATTACGATTAATGATCATAATTACGCGTTCTCGCTCGCGGGCCGCTATCGCGTCGTACTATCTCGTTTTCCCGTGTCACGATATTCGGCGCATCGAGCATTAAAAAATAAAAAAAATAGCCAGTCACATATGCGTCGGGGATTATCTTTCTCACGCTCAGGAAAGCGGGACGCCGAGGTGCGCGATTCAAAACCGTGCGAACACGATCGCACAAACGGGCGCCCGCGCGCGCGCGCGCGCGTGCACGCACGCATGAATGAGACGCATAAATTCACCGCGTTTTCCCCGCCTATCGATCGATAGTTATTGACCTAGCTGCCGATACCAACCTGAATCGAGAGCGATCATAAATTGCAGACCGGAAATGCACAAACGTAAGCACCATGAAGATTTTTTTCATACTTTTATGGTAATGCAAGACTTCTGACATAATTACATAAGTGCACATAATGTGTATTATAATTATGCAATATCCATAATTTTATCTGATATATTAATTACGAAATTAAACATCCGGAAAATAGTACTGAGGTAATTAAACAGCTTGCGTTAAAAAAAAATGTAATTTATGTTAAAGATACTTAATAAAGATAATAATTTTTCTTAGAAATTGATGTTATTTTAAATTCTATATTAAATACCCTTTCTAAACAGTCTACCTGATAAAGAATCTTAACGAGTGGTTGGAATTGTATTTTCAAGGCAAAAAATTAAGATTGAAATTTATTTTCCTACGAATGAAACAAAAGATATTGACCTAAAGTTCACAGACGGTGATGAATTCGCTGTTCGTGATTCGGCAACTCCACGATTGTCGAATCTCGTTTTTTCCTTTTTTCTTTTTATTCCGATGGTCGGTGTGTATCTCGAATGTGATAAACGACCCGTTGCTTCATTATTCCTCGCTGCATAATATTCTGCCGCATCGTTGCCGGCGCACGTCGTATATAACACGAATCGGCCTTTATCGCGCACGGCGCTCGGCTATTAAATTGCGTGCGCTCCGCTACCTCTACTTGCGTGAATCCTACACACGCATGCGAGCGCGCGAGTGGACGCCCGTTAATAAAGTTAATCTTCCGATGCATTATTCAGCCCTCAATTTACTCGAAAGCAACGTATCTGGAACGATAAGTGATAATTAACGAATTACATAAACGAATCGGAAGAATCTTGGTGAGCGCGAGTATAATAGCACGTAAAATTGGATTCATTCAGAATTGGAAGCTGGTTACAGATTACAGATGATATACAAATTGCGCTCCGTATGGGGGTATGTACATACATATCGATCGTGAACTACATCGAGGTCATTCGGATTCCCAAAGTGCGTCGGAAGGGAAAGTGAAAGCGTCACCTAGCTGGCACCTGCTTTCCCATGACCCACGGCATGCTTCGACACCACCTTTTTACCCTCCATCCTGTACCTTTCTCCTTTTTTTTTTTCGATCTTGATCCGGTGTCATTGGAGGCTCCGAGTATCAATTTATAATACACCAATATTAAGGAACGAAAACTCCGGGGCTACGAACACGAATACAGATTATCATCGATCGCCGTAGACGATGAATCCGGTTCTACGAAACTCCAACGGCTTCGGGATTCGGGGTACGAATGTTAAGCCGGTGATTCGCGAATTCTTGACGGTTCGCTTCGGGAATAGGAGACAGGGAGCTGCGCTTAACGATAATTGATCGGATTAACTGAGATCAGATGTCGTTGCAGCGTTGTCCGCAACGTAACGTGACACATGCGTAATGTAACGTAATAATACATTTTAACGTAATGTGGAAATTAAGTAATGTATCGCGGCCGAGGGACTACCTTATTATCAGAGCGACACCGGGCACGCTTATCGTCGCCGATCGCGTTCGGCAATTATCCCCCTTCGTGAATCATTACGTGTCGTTACATGTATACCCGCGCATATCGTGGCTGGCGTGCGTGCGTGCGTGCACGCGCCGTGAGTGCATTCTCTGAACGAGCTCGGTGACGAGCGACGGTGGGATGCGCATCGTCGCGCGGAGCGTTTTACATGTATAATATCTGCCAAACAGATCAAACAACGGCGTCATAACGTATCATAAATATTTATACGAAATATTTATACCATGAATTATTGATTATTGACTTTGTAAATTACATGTAACCGCGTCAAATTTTGAGGTACAGAGAAAGTTACAATTAATGGCAATAATAAGAATTTTATGACATATACGTACGTGGTTCACAGAAATCGCAATGTTTTTTAATAGATGTGAATAATACGAAATTATATAATAATGGATTGAACGTATGTATTAATTCCGAAGCCAAGGGAGCAACATGACAGAACACGAGAACGTAATACAAATAATTATATATAAGAGAATAATAGAGCCACCGATTTACCGTAACAGACAATGGCGCTATTAAAATTAAATAAGCTGCTTCGCCAAAGGGAAAAATTGCATCAAGGAACGAATGAAAAGTAGGACACAATATGACGGGCCCGTTCTGCCTAGCAGAGTAACAGCGCTTTACACATCGCCGCTGTCATTACGCGTCGTCGCTCTCCTATCCTTTCGGTGTGTACGAGCCTTTGTTTCATTCACCGACGACCGACGTACGAGAGAAGAGCCGGCGCGAATGGCGAGCGTACGCACGCACGCACTCGAGCGCGGAACCCCTTCAAGGATGAGAATGAGCCGAGGAGAGGAGAGAGAGAGAGAGAGAGGGACTCCCTCGGTTTGTGTCTTCCCTCGAGCGCACATCCTCTTCCATTTGGCGAGGACTTTAATTTGGCTCGTACGCGATTACTACAACGACGACGACAGACAAATCACCTTTCCCCTCGCGCTCGCGGATGCGATTCTAACACAAATTTGCATTTTGTATAATCTTTTTACTGTATAATCGCATTTTGACTTTTATCTTCCACGCGTGGTTATATGATATATAAGAAATATCTTTTCTATCTTTTCAAAGTTTATTACACAGTCAGTTTATGGTTATAATCATTTTTGTAAAACTTTTAGTTGATATATGGAGGATGTACAATCTACAAGTTAGGATGTAATTCTAATTCTATGATTCTGTGTGTGTGTGAAATACAAAAAAAATGTTTGAAGAAGCGCGCGCACACCCACGTATACGAGATACATATCAAAATATGCGCATACATCAGAAATATGAAATTATATCTGGGATTCTGTCCCGAATTTCTGTCGTGAGTTATAGGTCGTCCAAAGGCTTGCACGAAAACCACATGAAATATTCATTGTAATTGTTACGTATTGTAATGACTAACATTATTAACACGTGCCTCTCGAAATAATGTGGACATTTAACAGTTTCCGTTTCCAGTTAAAGCTACAGTTGTTCCGGATCATAAAATTGAATGACCAATCCTGTATATAATATGTAGGATATGTGTTACACACGCAATATATATAACAAAAAGAGAACAACGAAATTTAAATGAGTTGGCATACATATTTACATTTTCCAATTATTTTGCAAAAAATAATTTTAATTTCCATTCGGAATATATTATTAATTTTTTGCTCCTACTTTTTCAAAAACTAGATAAATACGTATATTCCCTACCGCGAAAGCCGTTGCATAATTACAACGAAAATGCGCAAGCGGATAATAATGCATAATGTATACGCATCTATATATATATGTCTACCTTAATTACTATAGTGTGCATATATTATGAATATAATATCTATTATAGTAATATATATTCTTTATTCGCGTCTTATCGTTCGAGATCCTCTGCAATATGCTCCCTCGTGCTTGAAACGGAGCTACGTTGCCCGGTTTCGTCACAGCTGAGCGATGGGAGGCGAGCAGCCTCGCCGGATTCAATGGACTTTTGATCAAGACGAAGGACACGTAGTACTCGTCGCACGTTACTCCCGCCATGTAATTTCACGGTCGAAAGAGAACGGGGGTACTACGACGCACTCCAGAGAGCGGACGTAGTAACCTCGCTAGAGAAAAGGGTACCTCTCTCTCTCTCTTCTCTCTCTCTCTCTCTCTCTCTCTCTTTCTCTCTCTCTTTCTCTCTCTTTCTCTCTTTTTTGTATTCGACACTCGAAACAGACATCAAGGCTGCGTGAATTTTGACGACGTCGTCGCCGCCGCCGCCGCCGTCGTCGCACCTGTGCGTAATTATCGACGATTAAAGGTGGTTTAATGCTCCCGCATTTAAAGGGACGCACTCGGGTCACGCGTTTCCTAGCGATGTCTAGCGATGTCTAGCGATGAACTGGTTTCCTTCAACGGAGGATTTGACGGTTCTCTCGCGACTTTCTATCGCGTTACTAATGAAACAGGCATCTGCTATTGTAACGGTACACGATGTGAAAAATCATAAGACATACGACATAATAATACAAATACGTAATAAATTTTGATGCTGATACATTCGTTACATCAACATATATTTATATGTATATAGATATCGAAGATTAACTTTCCGCTTTTTAATGCAGCTGAGAGTGCGTCGATATTTCGTCAGATAATTTTAGTCTGAAACAATATATTTGTGATATTTCGCTTCTTTGATAACGAGGAAAACAACGAACTGAATCCAGAATCTGATGTAGCATTAGATCTCTATTCATGATGAACGCGTCACTTTCTTTTTATTGTATATCTCGCAAGAATAGAGCGTTAATCGCGAGGTGTTAATCGAACGACATCTGTCTCGCTTTGTTACAGAGGTGGGAGCAGCTGGTCGTCTCCAAGCTGAAGTGGGAACTATCCGCGGTTACGCCCGGTGACTTCCTAATGCACATCCTCAGCAGATTGTCGATGCCGTGCACCTGGGACACCGTGATGGTCCGGAGGCACGCGCAGACCTTCATCGCTCTCAGCGCCAGAGGTGAGAACGACAGATTAATGTGCTATCGGGAGAATCGTGGAATTTAATAACTGGCAACATCGACAACAATTAGGAATTACAATAATCATAATAATTACAATAATTACAAAGGAATTACATACAATTTTCCTCGGCGTTGCTGTTATCGATGATGAAGGCATCCGTAACACGGCTTTCAATCTTTTTTCGCATACAAGAGTTCGGCGTCCGGCGTAAAGTAACCTTCGGTTTTCTGAATATCGCCTGACAAACGTCGCAACGTCGCAAACGTTTCTAAGCGGAACAATGAACAACGCGAAACACCTTCCCGGAGTGCTCTTCGTACGCACGTTGCACGCCACCGTATGCGTATCCGTACGTATGACATTAAAAACCGGCGACGTACAGTCGTTAACATACCTATGCATTAATGAACACACGCCTCGAAGACGCGTCGTAGAGCGTACACCGCGATGGCGGAAACTGTCACGTAACAGTCACACAAATCGCTCCTTTTTCCTTTACTTTTCCTCGCGCTTTTTCTCTTTTTCTTTGTTAAATAGGTCACGCATATGCATATAGACGAGGTCGTCAATAATGCGCGCAGTTCGAAACGCACACGTCTTAGGAGGTTGCTAATCCATTATTATCGTTATTTGCGCGCCTTCCTTCTACTCGCGCCCATTAGTTTTCGAAGGAGGAGAGGAAGGGCCTGTGCGCGCCCTATAAAAAATAAGTAGTATAATTTTTTCCGCACAAGACGTGTTATCATTTTTACTGCTGTTACCGCTCATTGCCACGCCGTAAAACTTGGTTCTCCGGTATCTGTGCTAACAATAGTAGAAGATAGAAATACCTATATGTTTTCTAATAGCCAATAAATATTATAATATAAATATAAATATGCTATTATACAATAATAATATATTATTATTGTAAGATCACTATTGTATAGAGAAATTGTTCTATTTTTCATTTTTCTCTCATTTTAAAGCTTTATTTCTGAGATGCCATAATATATGTAACATGAACTATAGCGAAACGGAATGCAATGAATGCGGAAAATACTTTTGTGGAAAAATTTTCAATGTTCTACGCTCTATAAAATAAGCAGGAAAGCCTTTAAAAGGCTTTGTGAATGTGCGTTTAAATGCTCGGTCACGTTAAGCATGAACGACTGCGGCTTCTCTGGAATCCGACATTGGAATTTCACTGCATTTTCGTTGTCTTCTGCATTTATCAATGTCGTTCCCGTGCATGACGGTGACCCACAATTGCGATCTTCTAAATAGGACGTATTCAAATTAGCTAAATCAAATTCGTTAAAAAAAACTTGCGCAAATTAAAACGATTTGGAGATTTGCATAAAGGAGTAGCTGAGTGATTCAATTTTACTACTTTTTTAATTCGACAATCTGTAACTATATCTTTTCAGGAACAGAAGTGAGCTTAGATGATGAACCGAGAGGTTGAAGCTGTTTTTCTATTATTATTAAAATTATTATTATTTTTTAAAGCATAAGAAATATAGGAGGAAATCGAACCAATGCCTTCTCTGTTCCTTAAACAAAAATTCGTTTTACAAAGATTATTATAGGTAGACCTTCGTGACTCACGTCTATTGTCCTTGACTCGTGACGAGGACAGAGAAAAAAAATTCGTCAGAAAGTACGCGACGAGATAGACAGATTGATAGCGTGAGACTAAGAAAGATCGGGATCGGCTACGTTTAAATGTCTGGATGCGTCTCTACGGCTGCAGACACATCGGCATAACCCGTGTGTCTCTCCACTCCCCTCGTTCTCCTCTTCCTCCTCCAATGCGACCGTTCTTCTTTGCACCTTCCTCTCTTTTTCTCGATTCTTTATCCCGCAAGTTCGCATCGGTCGGTCGGTCGGTCGGTTGGTTGGTTGGTTGGTTGGTTGTTATTACAACCACGATGGCAAAAAAGCGGTAGCGCGCGGAGAGGACCTTCGTCCTTCGCCGTTGGTCCTAGTGCTCGTGTTGGACCGCGGACTCGGCGGGCTCGAGATAGAGCGATAGAGAGAGAGAGAGAGGAGTACGAGAGGAGGACACATAGGACGAGGTCGCGGATTGTTTCTCACGGACCAAACTAGGCAGTGCCGCTCTCGGACGGCGCTCCGCGGTTTTTTTCCGAAAGAAAGCGAGACGATAAGCCGGCTCGAATTTTCCGCGAAATCGACAGCCGAGGGAATGAACAGCTGATGAAAAATATACCAAGTCCCGACAACAGGTTGCATACTGGATACCAAGCCGAGTTGCGCAAGGTGATTGGAAGCGTGTATGCCCTGTATCCAAACCGTAGTAGAAATATCTAAAATTTAAAACGTTCCGTTTCGGACGTTAGCAACTCATTTGTACTGTTATAGATTATAGACTGCTTCTGATAATTATATTTATATATAAACATCTACATTACTTTAAATTTATGAAAGAAATTAATTTATGGAAAACGATTGTTCCAAACACGTGCGAGAACAGATTCGTACGAAAAAGAGTACCCGTCGAAACCCGATATGTAACACGGCGACGTGTAACCGTGAATTATTATTTGTTTACACAGTGGCGGCAAAGACTGCCGTCGGCCGCATTGTCAAGAGCGACGGGAAGTGACGATGCGACGCGAGGTGTGTAAGCTTTGATTATGTAAGCTAAATACTCTCGCGAGGATTAAGTTTCGGTATAACGCACAAGTACTGGTGCAACGCGATAATTTCGTCTGATGTTCACATTCCACGGCTATCTCCGCGGCCTGCCTCTCCCCGTACACACTCTCTCCGCGTGTTCTCCGTATTCCCTTATTAAACTGGTTTTACGTATCTGCATGCTGTTCACGCTCTTAATTTTACCGGTTAATAACCGCGACGTTCTCTCCCCGGGCGATTTAATTGCCGATCAGCCGCGATCGTCTCGAAGCGTAACGCGAATGAGCGCATTGACGCGCCGTGCACCCCGCGTTTGCAATGTTTGCATTTTTATTAAGGTAGCATGTGCAGTTTTCTAACGAGTTTATCTAATATATAGATTATTTTATATAAATTCACTGAACATTCGTATTTTTTCAATATTAAATGTGATATCTTATTTTCGAACGCTTTCAATAATTTTTCTTAACTAATTTCGATACAATTATTGTTTAGAAACATAACTAAAATTATATTCGAACTTAGAATAATGGTGAAAGTAACCAATTTTGAAACGGTGACAAAATAGACGAGAACTCCGCCAGTTAATCTCTGATAGGGTGGAGGACAATACGCGTAGTAATTATAAGTAGTTACACGATAATGTTCAAATAGTTTAATGTATAGCTTTGTTACTCGAACTTTTCTTTTTTATTCATTTTTATTAAAAAATTGCGAATATTATACAAAAATAGCAATACTTCAATTCTATTTATTTATCTATAACAATTTATACTGGTATATTGATAAAAAAAATACAAGTTTCAGAGTTACAATTTTTATTCGTGTCCTTTTAAAGCCTTGAACTTATTTGTGATATCGTATCATAGTTTCATTATTAAAACTTTAACATTAACGTTTTTAATCGATTTGAATACATGTAAATCTTTCACCCTTGAGATACGCGTGTTCCGAGCTGAAAAACACTGACGTGGGTGCGGTGTAATTACTGTCCCCTCATAATTTGGGTCATTAAGAACTTATCGGTAACGGCTTTGCGACATCGCTGTGAAAATCGCGAAGTACTGTTAAAACGGCGGTCGAGAAGGTTCTCGACGCAGATGTTAACGATAATCCCGCATCCGTCAAGGACCCGGCGAGGATCGTTCGTGTTCGCGTTGAAACGTTAGAACTTTCTTCCTGAAGAAACGAAAGTGACGTCTCACTGGACAAAGCGGCCCACCACGTGCCCCACGTTCCCGCCTGTCGTAAATCTGTCGCGTAATTTCGAGGACTACCCGAGAAATCTCCACGAAAGTGGTTTTCTCCCCTTCACGATTGTTTGCTAACCATAAGTGGAGTAAATAATGAAGGTACTTAAGCGAGATAAACGCTCGTGAAGAAAGATCATCCATAAAGAACAAGCATTCCTCTCGGAAGTCGAACAATTCTGGCAGAAAACTATCAATACCACATCTTTTCTTCGCTACTCTAATACAAAATTAATCATCTTTCGTCCCTCCTTTTTCAGATATGTACATTAGTCCACTTTTTCCTGTTCTATAGTTATGTCACATGTTATTGTCTGACATCATCTGCACGTGAAAAATGGAATTTATGGAAAACGTGCGGCAAATCTCTCGCGCGAGCATATCTTTAATGTGTAATTTTGTTTTGTGCAGAGTACAAGTTCTCCATGTACACGCCGAGCATGATCGCAGCTGCAAGTGTAGCGGCGGCGTTACACGGATTGGATTGGACCGGGAAGAGCGGCTACGGACTGGCCGGTCTCCTGGACGAGCTCACCCGCATCACGGCCATCGAACAGGTGAGTAACGTGCGTATCTCAGAAGGGTGTGCGTCGCAGTGCAATTGCAAAGAGGAAGATCGGCGATGTAATCCACGTTCCCTCGCGATTTGCGCGCCTTGAAACGAACGCGGTGTCTCGCGACGAAACATTTTCAAGTTCTTCAAGCTCGCGGACGTGAGGGAGGACCACGCCGGTTGCGATACGCACCGCCGATGTCTGGGATCCGTCGGGGTGGAGGCGAAATCGGCAAGAAACGCTGGAACTTGCCCTTCGCAAGTCTCGACTCGTGGCTGAGACAGACCTCGCGGGACGCAAAAAGCGCGACGGGAAGTGTGCGGGAAGGGTGCAACAGGTGCCGGGCACATGTTCGCGCGCGCGGAGAGGGGAAAAAATGGGGGGGGGGCACCCGGAGAGTGTCTGCGCCGGGCGCGCTGCGGGCCCCGTATGCTCGCCGTCGAAGACGGCGACGAGGTCGCCATTCCGTCTCTTCCTTTTCCCCCTTGCTTTCTCCTTTTTCTCCTTTTTCTTTCTTCTTTTTTTTCTCTATATACGAATAGCACAAATAAACCGCGCGCGAATGAATGAAGCTCTGCATGGGGTCCGTGACTCCTAAGCGCAATATTTTTAACGACCAATCTGCCTGTTTGGATCCCGAGAGAGCCAGGAAGACGATCGTCCTCGAGACGGCATCCGGCCTTCTGGACTTTCATTCATGACCTCCTCGGGCTATAGACTGCACGCTGCAAAAGACGTTGCTTTTAGAGCTTTAAGCCCGATGGAGTTAATGCGTAACATTTTAACCCTCTCCCATAAACGGAAAGTTAGACACGATTTACTTTTGAACATACGAAAGAAAGCATAAAAACTTTTGGTATAGGCTTAGATGGTAGAATACAATTTTACAAAATTATTTCTTCGTTTACATCATTTTTTTAAATTTGTATATCTAAAGTTTACAAGATATTTAAAGTATAAGAGATGCATATTATATAATTCTAGAATCATTGGAGCTTTGTCAGTAAAGTATAATAAAATAATAAATGACAAAACTATTATTTTTGTTATCACGAAATTGTTTCCTTGTTTCAGGATTATTTGCAAGGCTGCCTACAGCAGATCGAGGAGATGATCTCGCAGGCCGCTCATGTGAGCACCGAGGGCCCCGGAAACGGAAGCGGGCACCAAACAATGAACACCGGGATTCCGAGCGCACCGCAAAGGCCGCTGGGGGACCAGAGCAACACGAGTCAGGAGAAAATACTGGAGCACGAGAAGGCGGGCACGCCGACCGACGTCAGAGATGTACATTTTTGAAAACCGCAGTAGGGGGACACTACGTAGGGGCCGACACATTGGTGAGTCTGACAGCCGAGGAGACGTTACCTCCCAGCGAAGAGGAGGATAACGACAACGATGATAACGATGGACAGCCAGGGAAGAAGCGGAGGAGAGTCGTGGAGAAGCGGCAGGATATCTTGGAAGCGAAATGTAATACCGAACCAGCTAGTTCACATTCGGAGCGAGGGACTCCTCCCGAAGAATCTCGAGATCGAACTTGATCACACGTTAATTGCGTTTAGTTGAAAATTACGACGCGAATTGTCGTAAGCCGGAGGGCATGCGTAGAACGTTTTTGAATCATGGATATGAGGTTTATTTAGATATGAGATTTGACAAGGCGTACCTATGCGAGAGAGAAGTTTTACGTTCTTGAATTTATTTCGGAGATTACATACGCACAATATGTTCTAGATCAACTGAGGTAACGAAAAGTTTTGGTTTTTTTTTCTTTTTCATAGTTACGGCTGGTTATATAATGTCTTGTGTATTGTATATTTATTTGACGTATGCGTTCATCGTTCATCGGCGATATATATTTTCACGTTTTAATCATATTTTAAAAGTTTATTTTCCGAAATCGCGAGATTGCAAATTGGCGAGTCGAAGAACAGGTCGGCTCGCCGATTTACCGATTAATTTCCAATCGAAGGACGAACGATTCGGTTAGCGATTGAACAAACGCACGTTTCGATCGCGAAACATTGTTTGCGATACCAACTAGGACGACAAACGAGAATAAATGAAGAAATTTAAACCGCGATTAAAAACGCTCTCGAGATAATGCGAAAGAAACATTGAGGGGCTGAGAAGACCACTGAGCGAGAGAGAGATCCATTTGTGTCTGAATTCGCGCTGTTCCGACGTGTGTCGCCCGTAGAAGAAGAAAAACAGAAATAGGGAAGAGCGCAGGAATCAGGTGGGCGTGCTGTTTGGGGGAAGGCAATGCAATACGCTTTACGCATCTGTAATTTCGTAATAGGAGTATACACTTAACTTTTAGGCAACGAGACAGGAAACTACCGGAAAAAAAGACGAAAGGGATGATGTAAGTTGGAGGGGGAACTCGTTCTCCGCGCGCGAGCATTAAAAAGAAAAAAAAATTCACTTAGTCATATCCAGAGTCATTTAGCGTTTTGTACATACATAGGCATATAGGCGTACGAATAAATGAATATATATATTATATCGAAAAAATATATATATCTATATATATACATATGTAAACTGATGAGGGAAAAAGGGAGAGAAACAAAGAGAATGCACGAAAGCGGAAAAGTGCGAGATAACAATCGATAGAAAACGGGGAATACTTGGACCGTATTGCTTGCGATATTGAATAATATGATGTTCAACTAATAACTTAAATAAGTTATCTAAGAAACTGATAATTTTTACTCAGAAGAAATATGACACTCTTTAGAAAATATCTGGCGGTCGGAAGGACCGCTTTCGTCTTTTTATTTCTATCGAATTTCCAAGAGAAAGTGTGTACAGAACATTAGTTGAAGTGTAATCGCAAATACTTCAAGAACGCGGAAAGAATTTTGCTGATGTATTAAAAATTTAGCTAAATACAACATATAAGTGAATTGTTGACCCCTATATGAATAACACAAATAGAAATAAAATATCTATTGTAATATGATTTTTATTTATTTTAGCTAGATACGGATTTAAAAATAATTTTGTTGAACGTTACAAAAAATCATCAAAATAATTATGTGTGGTGGCTCAAGATAGAATGTCAAAACCTTTTGCAGCATTTTGCGCGTTCCGACACAATTATTTCGATTAATATAATGGTCCAAAAAAATTATTTTACATCTGTATCTAGATAAATTTTTAACTACTTTAGCAAAACCGTTCTTTCCGTGAACGAATACATGCAGATATTTTTTAATAGCAAAAGTATTCGTTGTTTTTTTTTCCTAAGAAAATTAATGAGGAACGAAACAAAGTCTGTGATGTTCAATGCGAAACAGGTTGTGGTCTCTTGAATTTTTTCATCGCGCGATACGGTCCGATTGCTTCTAGTTTGTTGTAAAGTTTCACACTCTGACTAAGGTTTATCCAAATGATGAGCGACGCGAGTCTTTATGCTCGAATAATTACGCGACCGTTCGCTTATCCCGCTCGGTTCCTAAGAAGGGTTGCGCCAACCCCTCCCGCGTGTGTGTAACGTAATGCAAAACGTAAGAAGAGTGATTTTTGTAAGAAGTGTATGCGTGTGCCGTTACTGCTGTGTGGGTGTGTGTATGCGTGTGTGCGAAAGGGGCGAGAGTGAAAGAAAATGAAGGAGAGCGGAGTTAATAAGAGAGAAATAAAGGAACGATCGAGCAAAAAACCAAAAAAAGAAAATGACTTCCTCCCCCTTTCGAGAAAGTGTCGTCGATATATATTTTAAAATAATCCGCGGTACATATTTCTCAAGGTACGTCCGTTGTTTATGTGGACGGCTGTATATACGTATAGATAGGCTGTATGATTTAAAAATTAATGCTTAGTGAGTTTAAGGGAGAAAAAAAAGAAAAAAAATAATGTGAAACGACGATGAATGAAAGCGACGTTTTGAGAAACGAACGATACAATTTGACGACCCGAAAGAATTTCGTCGAATAACTGCGATGGAAGACAATCGAGGTCCAGTAGTTTCTCCGCTGCGTCAACTACATAGCGTCTAGAAAAAATGTATATTCTTCAAGTACTTCTGAAAAAAAAATTAATAATTTCGCTCAGACGGTATCGCGCGATCGTTTAATTCTCGAATTATTTTTACACGATATAAATGATCCTGATTACGCGATACTGTTGCGGCGATTCCTACGATTCTAAACATCATTCGGAAGTTTCGCGTAGCGAAACTAACGTGTGGTCGTGCGCGTCGACGAAGGAGGACCGATGTCCAAAAAAATAGAAAAATTTGGAGCTGCTAGTACTTAACGAGAGTCTCGGAAGTCTTTCACAGGGATCGGACGGGAGTTTCGTCGTTTCGCGAAAAGTCGCGATCGCATCTACGATGCACAAGTTTCGGGAACGGGACGTTTCGTCTCAGTTTTCGAGATCGCCCGATTTCGCGTAGACAGAATTGTCTTTTACGTGTGCTGCCTCGAGGACTCTCGCACGTGAAAGCCGCGAGTCGGCTGGAAACGCGAAGGACGTGCGTATGCGTGTACTATATATTATATACCGGAAAAAAACGAGCGTGTCAACACGAAAAAATATATATAGCGTAACTGTAAGGTTTTTCGCTGGACGAGCTGGTCGAGTCGGTTCGAGCGGAGACACAATGAAGGTGAACGATAGGTCCACGTGCTCTGGTAATCTCCGGACGATTATTCGCGAGTAGGCTTGGATCGTCCGAGCGCGCGTGAATCGACTCGGAACGAAGAGAGAACGAAGATATTAAAAGACTTTGGAGATCGCTGGAGTTCATGCGTGAATTCCATCGGGATTGGGGTACGGAGAGGGTGCCCAACGTGCCACGAAGCTAATTAGGGGACTAATTAGTTGCGTAACGTCAATTTAACCAAATCGTAGTACAATGTAACCGGAGTCGAGTAATACATAGATATCTGCACAAGATCTGCGCGGCTGATCTTTTTTCCTTTTTATTTCCTTTTTCTTCATCTGCTTCTTGTTTCTGGTACTCTGCGCATGAGTATGGTCAATCGTCATTGACGACACGCGTCTTTCTCTGGACTTCGACGTTAACGTCGTCGTGCAACGGGCGCAATTAATTAATTCGGCAAGAAGAAATTCATTCCCATTGTAAAATCTTTGAATCGAGAAAATTCACATGATATGCAATCAAATCAAGGAAAACGCCGATAGACGGTCAGGATCTTGGTTGATCTTGGTTGTCTAATAATATTATTTGAATGAATTACATAATTACGTACAATTCTTTGCCTTAGCAAACAACACGCCGTTCCTTTCAGACTAAACGCGGTCTTAACCAAAGCCAGAACGGCAAAATCACATAATTAAATTGATTATCAATTTAATCATACTATGACACGTCCAGGTATATGAGAAATACAGGATATAGGATATGTACGACGGGATATACATATAGGATGTGATACGTAAAAATCACGAGAATAATATTATTAAGCAACCGAGATCCAGAAATTGTATAGTTTTTTGGAGGCTGAGTTCTCCTTTCTTGCAGAATATTACTGCAAATGAAGAAATATTCGCGTTAATTCATTACTTGCTTTCGTAATAAAGAAAACTTTTTTTGGCTTGAAAATAATTTTTACTAAATATGTATATAAATTGATTATACGTAAATTAATTAATCATAAAATATTTAATTGCGTGAAGAAGGAAGAGGGAATAAAATTGCATCAACTTTATGGAATTTTTGAAGATGAGAATTTTCTTTTTTTCAAATCAAAGAATTCGTCGATAATGCGAAACAATTACGTATTATTAATTGATAATTATTAACTGCAGAATTGTACATTTAAGAGAACAATGGGGATAGCGTTTTTATACATCTTATTGCGTTCGTATGTGTACATATATGTAACTAATGTAATGCAGGTGTTAAGAGACGATATATATTCGTTCGCTATGCGCGTTGATTTGTTATTGCGCGTCGAGTTTCGCTCGAGCCAAGATGTAATCCCGCGTAATCCATCGTATGTTCCTAAATGAGAGACGGTGGTATTTGTCTCACCGCGAAGAAAAGAAATGTGGGACGCGAGCGTGATGCGCGTGTTTAGCGGTTAAGTAACGAGATGTATATAGAAGCGATAACGCTGAAGAGAAAAACCGAGCTATGGAGCATTATGTGATCCAATTCATTTTGTCTGTCAACTAATCTCACTAACTTTACTCAGTCAGACAAGATACTTTTTTTTTTTTAACGATAAAGAAAAATAAGATGAACCTATCGTCTGAAATAATACTGTCTTTCTTGAGGAAAGCTGACGAGATTAGCGATAATTTCGAAAAGTTAGAATTGACCATGAAGAAAAAAAATTAAGTTTTTGATGTAGACAGGAGCGATAGTAAACCAACGAATTAAGTTTTCTTTTTATTTTTATAAGAATGAGAAGATTGTCCGAAAAAAAACCTCGAGGTTGAGTTCATTTAAGTGAGAAAGTACAATTTCCATGTATGACATGCATAAATTATGCACGGAAACCACACTCCATGATCGGTGATTCATTTTGCGTTTATAATTTTAAACACACGTAGACATAAATATCACATACACAACTCGGTTAGATACGTGTACTTTTTCCCATACATTTTCACGAAACTTTTCACTGTCAAATGTCGAATGGTTTTTTGTTTGTCTCTTTCTTGTTCGTTTTTTTTATTATTATTAATAGCGCAATAGGGAGTACCACTGATATACCTCAAATCACACTTCGCCCGAGATATACATCGAATATTGCATCTACCGTACTTTTTACCGAGTCAGAGGAAAACGAGACATTTCTTTAATTGCGTTACTTTTAAAGTTAGCACGTAAATTACTTTTTTTAATGCATAGATGAGAATTGTACTATGTAAAATGGTCCGACGTCTGTGTAGATACCTGGTGCGTATTCGCGTCATCGCAATCGATTGAAAATAAAGCATCGGTATTTTATACAAAGTGCCCTGCGGATCTTCTTTGCTCACAATCAATCACCCTTCGTTTTGCTTACGCAACTTTCTTCAACTAGGAAAAAATAACGCCAAATATAGGTTTTTCTCTAAAGTTTGTTTTATCGAACATGAATAATATTAAATTACAATGATAATATTTTTAGATCTTTTAATACTTGCTTTAAATGAAACAAATTAATGTACTTTTTCTTATTTTATTTTTTAAATACTTTTTTTTAATTAAGAGAAAAATATTCTAAATCAGTTTTTTCTCTTTTACATAGATAAATATTAAAATTGTCCCCTTTTAGCTTTTCAAAACAAAATATACTAAAGAAAAAAATTTTCAAAAGTTTCAATATTTATCTTTTGTTTATTCTTATTAATTTTTCATTTAATCGCTTTAATTATTGTAATTGATTTTTTAATAGTTATCTTTTTTTGTGTCACATTGTTGCACTAATTTTCACGCGAATTAGTGCAAATCGTACTTTAAATGACAGAGAGTAAGATAAACAAATTTCTTTGAGCAATTTGTTTTATTGTACAATGATAAATACAATAATAAATACAATAATTTATATTTACAAGAATAAGAGGGCAGAAATTTAAACCGTTTCTATATACATGCTATTTAATTTAAAAAAAAGAAGTTGCTTTAATTATACGTCGACGTTACGGGCTGCTACAAACATAAATTTTTAATTCAATTGGATATTATTGGGCCAAATATTTAACTTATTAAAACAATTATCTGATGTTCTTTGTTCATTAATATTCATGTTGCATCAATAATGATTTTATCTCGATTACACTGATGCTGTTGATATAATCATTTCTTTTTTCGTGTAGAAATAATTACTTATTACTTATTTCTCTTATTACTTATTACTATAGTCGGTGTACCATTCGATTCAGATCTTGACTTGATAAAATTATCGAACTTATCGTTATCGTTCACTGTTCATTAAATGTGGCGGTAACATGATAGCTCTTTGCAATTCTATAAAGACCACAAAGCTCATAACATACTAAATTAACTAAATTAACTTTTCGCGACGGCGGAGCTGGTCGCCACTACGTTTTACTGCTGTACGTGTCTATTGTACGACGGATAATGTCCGTGACGAGTTGGCGCAAGGTTTGCTGTTATTTATTAGGATATATATTATCTTTGTAAAATTTACTTAATATAAGAGATAAATAACTATTGTTACACAATGAGTTGAGCGCTTATTTGGTATAGCAGCAGAGATTATTACACTATATGGTGACCATTCGTACACAGAATCAGTATCGTGGGCAGCCATTATAGTGGCCATTCGTAGCGAAAGGGTTAACAATAAGCGTTATTAATTTGTAAAGCATATTATCGTGAAAATATTTAGTTACTTTTGAGCAATTACAAAAAGCACTTAACATCTGTCAAGTCATTTAGAACCATGTTACATAATAATATAAATACTTATATAAATATACTTTTTTTTCTTAATAATAAATAATAAATTAAATAATAACTTGCAAGAGTACGCATTACATCATAGAATAGAATTAACCGATTGTTTACTAAACTACTACAAATCTTATAAAACTTTCCTTATTAACTTCTCCGTTTGCAATTGCTCATATAAGAAAAATTTTAACAATTTCTATAAAAATTAATAAGTATTGATTATATTTCAAATGTATAAACTTGATATTTTAATATATAGTACTTACAGAGAAAAGAAAGAAATCTGTAATCAACACATTGATCCCAAGAATAAGCAGTATTATCACCATAAAATGTTTTATTAATGTTTATTAAATTGTTTATTATTATATACTCCTGACACCGACACACTTTACACTCCAACGTTTTCCAATTAACACAATTAATGCAGCCATTGATAATGTAGGTACATTAGTTTAATGGAATTATTAAAAATGACAATTTTATTAACTACAAATTTAGAATTATTATATTCACGTAATTTCAAAAGTTTATGGTTTATTATTTATTTTTTTTAATAATTATTATTAATTTCTTTTCTTTATACCAGTATATCGTGTGTATATATGAAATTATTTTCGAGAAATAGTGCCGAATCGAATAGGCCAATGCAGAATTCTGACGTCGAAGATTTTGCTTGTGAATTGCTATATGGAGACAATAAAGATACATAATAATAAGGGAAATAAAGATATACATTTCTTTCACTTAATATACTTGCTCTTTATCATGATCACTTTTACCTTTATACCATTACATTATCAATCATACAATATTAACCATACAATATTAACATACATAATCTTTCACAATCAGAGTAAGAAGAATATATTTAGCAACTTTTTATGTTACAGCAAATTCAGTCATTCGCTCTACTTTGTACCGTTGCACACGTAAAGCTAATACATGTATGTGAAATTATACAAAGACATTATATAAATAAAATATTTTAATGGATAAAACATTATAGGTTAATATTATTACATTTTTAACAGATAAGAAGTTGAATATTAATGTAAACTTGTGTCTCGTCAATGTGATCGTCGAAAAGATCTCTTCTTGTGTAAAAAATGTTAACATATGCAACGGTTGCGTTTAGATTATATGAATGCGACAAGTATGCGTCTGTTAAATCACATTTTTTATATTAAGAAACGCTTACACAACTTGTTTATGTCTTCCCTTTACACATAGTATAATTCCGCTTTCTTAATTAAAAAGCAAATTTTTATAATTAATATTAATGTTAATTGTTATTATAATATATATTTGAATTCGTTATTTTTAGATTAATTTTATACAATTATTATTTGATATTGTTTCTATACGAAGTATAAATAAACACTGAACAATTTTAAATAATGAAAAAGATTCATTAACATGTAAATTTATATTTATAGTTTAGTTATGCTTGGTATATATAAATACGATAATAATCTATAAAATTAATTATAATCTTTGAAAAATTCATTGTCTTAAGGTGTAAGAAATGATACTTTCAAAAGATAAATTAACATTATATAAATATAAATTGTTCTAAGATGTAAAAAATTATAATGTGACAGAAAATTAGATATATTAAACATTATTATTTCTTTGCTCTGTTCAGATACACAGAATTATAAAAATTTGCTTAATAAACATTTAAAATATGAAAAGAAGAAGCGGAAAGTATATCCTTTTTACTAAAACAATTAATAATATAAACTAACGTTATATAAATTTTACACAAAACAAATGGGAAATTTGGTGTAAAAAGTCAATACATACTGAATTTGTAATATACTCTTCTTTCTGTGTTGTGTTACATATGCAATGTGAATAATTATTCGTCACCATCAGTGTCTGTTTCGTCACTCTCGGCGTTTACGTGTGTCATCAGTGTCTGCATCCGCAACATTGCTGTCAATTGAAATAGAACATACAAAATTGTCATTATTCTGCATTTATATGTACATAGAATAATTAAGAAAAAACAATATGGTCAGTGTTTAAATGTTACGGTTATGCACACTACAACAATGTAAAGACAAATTATTATTCTCACAACAGATTAAAATAGATATTAAATTTCATGAATGCATAGGGGAACTGTGCCTAATATCGCCCTTGTTCCTAATTTCGCACAATATTAAGACTGTTATGTGTTGCATGTTGTGAGTGAGCAGTGAAAGCTGTTGAACAACGCTGTTTTGGACAATCCTATGTTTTATTTCAGTCAGAATTGTGATATAAAAAGTAGCGTGGCAGTTTATAGTTTTAACGAGGTTTCGAAATTTCGCAAGATGTGTTTTACGTTATTAATACAGATACAAAAAAAGGATGTGTACTGAGAGCGAATTTTTCTCATGTAATATTGTGTCTAATTTTATTCCTAAATTAGAGATATTCGTTGCTAACCATTATTAATTGTGTCTTAATCTTCCTTACGGTATTCCTAATTCCGCCCTCTGGGAATGTTCATTATACCGCCCATTTTTCCTAACTAATCTGCATCTAGAATAGCTCTGAAGCTCCCTCAGCCTCCTGTCTAATATGAGTAACAAGATCTTTTTCCGAGAGTAAATCGGCCAGGCAAGATGCTGACGTTGCTGACCACATCACTCCACCCTATATAGTCTGTGAAACTCCATGGGCTTTCTTAATCGTTAAAAGAGAATACTTTTGCCAACCTTATGTGCCCTATTTTGCGTTGTTTCCAGCTATATTGTGTCATGTATGTATTTTTAACAAAAATAAGGATGCGATATTAAGAACACTCTTTTTCAACGTCGAAAAATGCTACTTTTTTGTTTTCCTTCAAAAAAGATAATTAAGATAAACTTTGAACATATTCATGCTATGGAGATCATATTACGATAATCTTAGAATAAAATGATGCGGTTTAGTTATAGTCTTATATAAAAGTATTCAGTCAACATTTTTTGGTTTTTAAAAACGTGATGCGCGATATTAGGTACAGTTCCCCTAATTCTGTATTCGTATTATAGCATTATAGATTAATGTTCTTATACATTAAGATAATTTCTCATATTTATTGTTATCGTTGAAAGGAAAACGTGACATTGTATATAAAATAATATTAAAAGCAAAACGAATAATTACTCATCAACTGCTCTCTTTCTTTTCCTCGTTTGTTCAGATGATAGAACTTGCGAGTCAGGTTGTTCTCCACTTCTACGTTCAGAGGAATCCCTATCATATTCCCTTGATGGAACGGACGGACTAGGTATTGTAGAATCTCTTCTACGAGTCTCTTCGATCTCTTCTATAAGTCTGCATTAAAATTTAATATGATTAAATGTAGAAACGGCGGAAAAGCAATTTTTTAAAATAATAAAAATTGTAAATTTTTCTAGTAAAATGCCATTACATTGAATGATATAAGCAAAACGAGTAATTACTTATCAATTTTGTACAAGTCTGCTAAATGTTCTTCACCCGTAACAGGCTTGAGGACCTCTGGAGTTTGAGGGTGTACAAACTCATCCACATCCTTTGAACTTGAAGTTGTTGAACTGCATTGAAATGTGATGTTATTAAAAATGGAATTATTTAAGATATTAACATTGTAAATTATTCTTGTGCAGAAAGGTCAAAATATTTAAATAGTAAGATGTTATTATATTCTACGTTATAAGTCATTATAAGTAAAAAACAAGTAATTACGTATCAACTGCGCCTGGATTTCTTGTCGTTTGTTCAAATGATAGAACTTGCGAGTCAGGTTGTTCTCCACTTCTACTTTCAGAGGGATCCACATCATGTCCTCTTGAAGTTGAAGGACCTGGTTCAGATGATGGAACGGACGGGCTATATATTTTATTAGCGCTTTCCCTAACTTGTACAGATCTGCATTAAAATATAATATGATTACATGTAGAAAAAGCAATTTTTTAAAATAATACAGTTGTAAATTTTCCTAGTAAAATGTTATTACATTGACTGATATAAGCAAAACGAGTCATTACTTTTGAATAGTTTTTAAGTGTTGTTCAAATACTTGTTCACGTAAAACGGGCTGTTCTTGATGTCGATGTCCTGCAGAGGGATCTATACCATATTCCCTTGAAGTTGAAGGACGTGGTTCAGATGATGGAATGGACGGGCTATGTATTTTAATATGATTAAATTAGACATAAGTTGAATACATAACAAAACGGTTGATAGCAACAGAATATATTTACGAAAAATTATAGAATAAGTGAAAATAAATTAGGCTAATAGCATATTTACAACAATAATGTCAAGGGTAAATAAAGCGAGTAAAGCATTATAATATCACTATACATTTGCGAAGATTAACAGCGTATATTTAAATATTATATAGAAACGTTTATTGTGTTGCCTAACGGTAATTTTTATTGTTTATTAACTATCTATATAATAAGTAATTGTCGGATTTGAGTTGCCGTATGTAGATTTGATTAAAAATGGCTATTTAATTGTGAATACATGCAAGAATTATAAGTCGTACATTTTATATTCCTGATCCAAATTACTGCAATACTAATGTCGAATAAATAAATATCTAATCCAAATCTCTAAATTGTGTACGTATATAATGCACAAGGAAACGCTAATATGCAGCGATTCGCATTATTTTCAAATTATATGTAAAATAATTGAAAGAATATTGTTAATTATGATTAAATAAGTACATTTTACGATCGAAATTGCAAATAGCTATTCTATGAATTCTCTACTAAAAGCTCAATTGTCTTTAAATATTGACTGTTTTATTACTACATTTATTTTAGAGCTTTTGGTATTTTAATAAGTTTTTGAATATGTACTTACTCATGTTGAATCTCCCTTTTCCACTTGGAACGTTCACATTCATTATTATGTGTGAATAATTTATTACTTTTTGTATAATTGTGTAATTTTGTATAATTTATTTCGGAACCACATTCTTTGCATGTTGCTATACCATCTGAGCTCGTATAATATTTCCGTAATTTGTACGGTACGGGGGGATATAGTTTAGAAGGTATCTCACCACGATGCTTACAAAAAAGTTTTATGTGGTTTGTCATTTTCTTTAATATATAATGTTCGGATTCGGCAATATAGATTCCACAACGTTTGCACTTTACCAGCCCATCATCTATATCCTCGAAGTAATACCACAACTCCCTTGGATTCGCCATTATATCCGTCTTGTGTTGCAGGGTGTCTATTACTAAATGTGGTACAGAACCGATCTCAACAAGCGTTTGAAATAAGTAAATAACTGCTCACAAATCATCATGTGATCGATATACAGGTGACATGCCTCGACCGCGTGTGTGTGCGTGCCGGGCCTGTCGAAAGTACGGGTCAGAGCGGCAGTCGTCTACCGAACGATTTAATGTACTCGCAATGTATTTAGAATAAAGTATATCACAGTAATTAAAATTTGCCTAACTACCAGATTGTACAGTCCTATCTTTGTTTATCCCATTACTGATTTTAAACTTACGGTAAAACACACACAACGCTTACACATGACAATTGAAAATAGCGAAAACAGGTAGACATACAATAAAAATTAAAATTAATTTAATTTTGAAAATGCTCTTCTATAAAATTATATTTTCTTACATGTGTTTCCTTGTCTTTAAGAAACTAATATATGTGTATAGATAAATATAAGGAATATACATATAAGTAAAGAAGTTTTAAAGTACTGAATAAATTTTAAAAGATTTCTTCGAAATACTTATTTAGAAATATGGATAGACTTCAAATCGACCGTCAGATGTTAAAAAATTATAATTTTATTAAAAGTTTCAACAATCAAATTTATAAACAAATACCGGCGTATTATTATAAAAATTGAAACACTTAGAAAGCACGTCAAAACCATTTAAAGACAAACGGTAGACTCAAGTCTAATTTAATTTTTTAAACATAGTTGTGGTTTTTTTAATTTTTGTACTTTATTGGTTTTATAATCCTTGACGTTCTCTTCTCCCTCTCTCTCTCTCTCATCTATGATGATGATGTGTGAAGCTAATTTCGCCTGTTTTATTTTAAAATAGTGTTATCGTTACATGGAATAATCTCTACCGATTACCCATACGACATACGAAACATCTATCAGATTTATAATCTGTTTGGCACAATGTCATGACTAGTGCATGACATGTTTGTGAAGGGTTGTGAAGGGTTATTTATTGATTTTATGACTCACAATTAGATTTACATTTGAAAAAATAACCTTTCTACGAATACAACTTCGAAGTAGTGAAATTACTCGTTACCCCAAAAGGCATAAATGCAATATAATGTAAAAGTTGGGCATAAGATAACAAATATAAATTAATTTACAAAACATACTTTTCCAACTAAATAAAGTAAATTTTATTTTTTAAAGAGACATTAGATTTATTATACATAATTTAATTTATATCAAAATTGTAAGCAAATTACATTTGTGTCGATGAGATTCTTGTATGAATCGCTACGTCAGATGTAAATTCAGATTAAGACATTATTAAAAAGATAATTATCAGTAATCGTCATGAAACAATATCTGTCCATATTGTTTCCATAAAAAAAGTAATCGTGCGCCAAAACTTTAATAACTTATATGATTATTTAATTCGCTCGAATTAACAATTACTTAGTGTAACAATTAAGATATTTAAATTAAGTGAGTTATATCGAGATTATGAAACAAAGCAAAAAATGGACGATAAAATTGGCTTATCGGAAAATATTTAATATGTAATAAATAGATTATATATTTAGCGTTTAGTTATAACAATAATTACGTATTACTAGTCGGTGTACCATTTGATACAGATCTTGACTTGATAAAGTTATTGAACTTATCGTTATCGTTCATTCAATGTGGTTATTATATAGATTATAATAGTTTCTTACGATTCTATAAAGCCCATAAAGCTCATAACGTACTAAATTAACCCTTTCACACGACGGCGGAGCCGCCACTATATATTACCGTTGTACAGACAAACTGGCCGAGAGTGTCCATCATACGACGAATAGAGTCCGTGATGAGTTGTCGTAGATTTTGCTTTTATTTATCCGGCAATAAATTATCTTGTAAAATTTACTTAATAAGAGATAAATAACTATTGTTGTTACACAATGAGTCGAGCGCCTATTTGGTAGCAGCAGAAATTATGCAGCAAATATTAATTATAGTGGCCACGGTTGGCCACTATAATTAATATTTGAACGTAAAAAATTACTAGTAACATAAATTGTATAATTGCAATTATTAGTATAGTTGCATAATCTCGAAAAATTATTGAAAGTAGATCGCAACTGCCATTTGTCATATCCGGAATTTGAGCGTCTTTTTACAAAAATTGAGGGCAAGAAGAATTGATGATCGATAGTTAGAATTAGGTTCTTATCTTATTGCAAGTTATTCTATTTCACAAATAAATGTTTTACAATATGCACTTATTACGTAATAATCATCTTGTATAATTTTTAATGGGAGAATAAAAGTATAAAAGTTATCGTACAATAGTTAATTGAGTTTTCTCTCCTTAGTCGCAAATAATTAGAATAATTTGATATAAATTATTCATTTACAAGTAACATGTTGATTTAAAAATACAGTAATGTCTTCGAAAAAGAACATATTGTCGCGATTAGTTATCAGTTATATAAAAATTACCTAATGTAATTATATATATAATACAGAAATATAGTTATAAGGTACACACATATACGTGGTTTGTCTAAAAAGTAATGAGACTAAATTTTTTTTCAACAACTGGTAACACTGTAAAAACGAGACTGCAGTAGACCGAAAGTTACATTCATACTCTACCTTCAGTTAAAATTTCAATTTGATAACATTAACACATGTGATTCTACAATCATTTGTGTAACTGTATGTTTGGGTGACGCGTCACGAAAATGGTACACAAGAAAATGCAACAGCGAGCAGCATTATGCGAAGTTTGACACAGCAAATTCTGTGTCAAATTTCAGGATAACGCGACAAAAATATTTAAGTTGATAGTGAAAAGTGAAAATAATTGGTGATCAATTAAATAAAATATTTGAATCGCCAAATTCAAAATTGTTTATGTCGTTAGTGGTCCAGAACGGAATTCATCCTCACAATTTTATTGCCATCTAAAAATGCCTTGTGCCCGGGATAGCAGTTTGACACGCTGCTCGATTTTCTTACGTTACATTTTCGTGACGCGTCACCCAAACATACAGTTATACAAATAATTGTAGAATCACATGTGTTAATATTATCAAATTAAAATTTTAACTGAAGGTAGAGTATAAATGTAGCTCTCGGTTTACTGCAGTCTCATTTTTACAGTTGTTAAGAAAAAAAATTATGTCTCATAACTTTTTAGACAGACCACGTATACATATAATTACAAATTATTAATAAAAATATATAATATTATAAAAGATAGTCATAAAATGTTGTAAATGTAAAATAAAGATGCATTGTTGAATCAAATTTGTCTTGCGACGAATAGTCGTAATACGGAATAAATTGTTAATTAATCGTGAATTATGATCACGAATGTGTAATCAAGTACTTTATATGTATTTTTGTAATAATATAGAAGAAGTAGAAAATGCCTATATTTTAGAAAGTATATCCTCTAAGTTTGGCTCATTTGGTCTTAACTCTGATATTAAGTTCTTAGCTTTTTGGCGATACACTGTCAAACCAGAGATAAATTTATATGCTCTTTTTTGCTTTATCAGAATTTTCTATTTCATGCATAAATCTAATTTTAAACTTTCAGGTAAGAAATCACAATTGTAACATGCAAGGACACGTTCGTAAATAGTGCTTAATGGAGTCTGTGAAATTTGAGATTTCAACAAACAATCGGATTTAACAAATATAGCTATGAGTATCTCAAAGGATGGATTGTGCACAAATCTGGGAAGGATTAAAATAATCATTTTGTCAATATACAATCCGGGTAACGAAACAGAACTGCACTGAGACGCGAGTTCACGGGGATTTAACGCGGTGTTGCTTTAACGTAAGTCAGATAAGAAATATCATCTGATTTTTTATTTTTCTAAGAGAACTACGGAAGTCGAAGCACGTTATCATAGTTACGAGCTCGAGACATTAGCGATAATATACGCTTTAAGATTCCGCATATACTTACAAGGTATTCCGTTTAAAATAATTACTGATTGCAACGCGTTGGTTTTGACGTTAAATAAAAAGGATATAAATCCGAGAATCGCGCGCTGGGCACTTGAGTTGCAGAATTATGATTATTCCACGGAACACAGGCCGGAAAAAAAAATGCAACATGTGGACGCATTGAGCAGGACGAATGGTATTTTAGTAGTTGAGCCTAACACTTTCGAGTTCGAATTATCAGTATGTCAAATGCAAGATCCAGTTATTACAGAGATGAGGACACGTTTAGAGAAGGAGCAAGATAGTTTGTACGAAATGAGGAATGGTCTTGTGTATCGCAAGAAAGGCGATCAAGTTTTATTTTTTGTTCCGCGAGCAATGGAGCAAGATTTACTCATTAAATATTATAATGATTTCGGGCATTTCGGAGCAGAGAAAACGCTAGTATTGTTATAAGAATCCTATTGGTTTCCAAGTATGAAGAATAAAGTTCACGATCATATTAAAAACTGTACGAAGTGTATCGCTTTTTCGAAAACGTCGGAAAAAACCGAGGGATTTATGCATTACATTCCTAAAGAGAATGTGCCTTTTGCGACGATACATGTTGATCATTTCGGTCCGGTAGATCGAGCGAATGTGTCAAAAAACATGTATTTTTAGTCGTCGATGCATTCACGAAATTTGTAAAACTGTACGCGGTTAAGTCAACGACATTGCGCGAGACAATTGGATGTCTTAAGGATTATTTTAACGCTTATAGCAAGCCAAAGATTTTGATATCGGATTGCAGAACTAGCTTTACGTCAAAAGAATTCGAAGAGTTTATGAAAGAGACTATAATGTAAAGTAAAGATTAAAGATTGCGACTGCGTCACCTCAGGCAAACAGACAGGTCGAGAGATATAATCAGATTTTAGCGCCGGCTTTAGGGAAGTTGTATGACGGGAAAGATTGGCATAAATCGTTAAGAGAAGTAGAATTTGCTATGAATAATACTGTGAATCGAGCGACAGGCGAGACTCCTCGTCGATTACTGTTCGGTATATCTCAGCGTGGACATGTGTATGATGCGTTAAAAGAATACGTGGAAATGCAGAATGAAAATGTAAGAACTTTAGTGAAAATGTGAGCTAGCGCGGCCGAGAAAATTGTAAAGACGAGCGAATATAACGAGAAGTACGTAAATAAAAAGCGAAAGGTAGCGCGAGAATATTCTGAAGGCGACCTTATAATGGTTAAAAACTTTGAGACTACAGGCGGTAAATTATCTCCAGCGTATAGAGGACTATATCGCGTTATACGAAAACTAATAAATGATCGCTATATCGTGGCTGATGTTGAGGGCTGCCAACCCGGCTTCGCCCCGTACGTACCGCGCTTTACCTCGCGCCGCCCGCGGCAAACCGATCATCCGTCGCGATCGCACCACGCGGTCCACGCCTGACCCAGCCGCCTATACATATAGTGCCTTCCCGCGAGAATCGTACTCACGCGCGCCTTTCATTGTGCCACGCCGCGCGCCGGCGCCGCGGCGCCGGGTCATGCCCGCTCTCATCCGTTTTAAACGGTCCGGGGTTTTTTCCGTCCATGAGCGCCTCTATGTGACGTCACGTCACGCGTTCCGTCCAGAGAGAAGGATGAGAGTGGTCATGCCCGCTCTCATCCGTTTTAAACGGTCCGGGGTGGCCGGTTTCCGTCCATGAGCGCCTCTATATGCGCATGTGCGCATACCGTGCGCACCGTGCGCACATGCGCATATAGAGGCGCTCATGGACGGTCCCCACCTCGGACCGTTTAAACGGATGAGAGCGAGCATGACCACTCTCATCCTTCTCTCTGGACGGGACGCACGTGCTCCCTTCGCTGCTTCAACACGTGGAAGCAAGGAAATAAACTCTCTTACAAGTAAGTATAGATATACTTGGCAGTATAATTATAATAAATATATGATATTATAATATAGCATTTTGACATATATGCTAACAAAGCACAAAGATTTATTACATTATTACATTTTATTATACTAATATTACTTTAAATAGTCGGAGAGCTGACGACACTTTTGGCCGTTATTTTGTAAAATACGATTTTCCGTTTTAACCTGCGTGGACGACTCTCCTTCGATAATCCGAAACCTGGCTGGCCGTACCTGGGGGGGGTTTAAAAGAATTAAAAGTAGGCAGGTGAGAAAAAAAAACGGATTTTTAAGTAATAGTATATAAGTCTTAATTTTTATCGGATATTGATAATTGATCACTTAGGAACATGCAAATAAATTGCCAGTTCGATTGCTCGGGGGAATTAGTCGCCAGGCTTAATTATAAATAATTAAAAATAATTATTTTCAAGTCATACTATAAAAGCTGGGTTTTTTTTACTAACAAGTATAGTGCTAACACATACCACCCAAAAAAAGCCAAATGAAAATTTTGGTGGCAACATTTCTAAAAAAATTATTGAAAATGCACAAAGCCGCCGGAGGGATCTGACGATGGCCGAGTAACGCAACGCAACGCTGCGTCAGCAAAGCCATTTTTTTTATTTTCACACACTACGCCGCGCGCCGGCTTTGTGCATTTTCAATAATTTTTTTAGAGATGATGCCACCAAAATTTTAATTTGGCTTTTTTTTGGTGGCATGTGTTAGCACTACACTTGTTACTAAAAAAAACCCAGCTTTTATAGTATGACTTGAAAATAATTATTTTTAATTATTTATGATTAAGCCTGGCGACTAATTCCCCCGAGCAATCAAGCTGGCAATTTATTTGCATGTTCATGAGTGACTAATTATCAATATCCGATTAAAATTGAGACTTATACTATGACTGGGAAATCTGTTTTTTTTCTCACCTGCGTACTTTTATCCCCCCCCCCCCCAGGAACGGCCAGCCAGGTGTTCGGATTATCGAAGGAGAGTCGTCCACGCTAGTTAAAACGGAAAATCGTATTTTACAAAATTACTTGGCTAAAAGTGTCCGTCAGCTCTTAGACTATTATAATTATATTTTCCATCTTTTTTAAGAGAAAGAATATGACATCCAATTATCATTCCTCACATTGCGAGAATGATGTCAGATATCCTTATACTGACAGAGTAGCGGTAGGAGAGGATTATGTTGATTTCATCTATCAATTTGTGAAGGATAGCAATATATCCACAAAGGACTGTAAGAATACTGCTAGCCTAAGTAATATTCGTAATAATATAATTGGAAAACCTAGCAATTTTCCAAGCCATGAAGATCTTCTTTTGGTATGTGTATTTTCTGTTCTGTAGAAAATATATAATCGCAAAATCTAATTTATGCTACAACATTTGGTAATATTCAGTACTTTTTTTACTCTTTAATACAGAAGAAGTATGATGTTGATATTTCAATATCTCCATGGCAGAAACAAGTGCCATATACTTTTGTACCATTCTGTGACAACGATTATTATTTTCATCATATTGGTATGTGACATTTGAATTGAAAAATAAAATATTGTTAAGGAAAATGTTTGTGTTCAAAAAAGGTTGTAATTTTTATTTTGAAGATCTCGAGTTTCATGAAGCTGTATATCCAATCAGAATCTCTATATATGAAGTATATAATTTTGGGAACGTAACTGAAGTTTGGGCTCAAGATTCTGAAGATGAGGGTCGGTGGATTTTATTATGGGATGGACCGCCTCAATTCTACAAACTTTGTCAACCAAATTCTTTCAAACTTTTCACGTCGGAATCACGGATATTTTCTCCAGCTTTACGGTCTTGTAACTTTAAAACCAAAATGCTCAGACTACAGTTTATATCCAACTCTTGCACACAGCTAGATGCTGTGATGCTGATCGGTACATCAAAATTGATTTTTCCTAAAAATCCTGAAGATAAGAGTATAACTAATCTCTTACACCGCATTCGGGCACAACGACATTCTTGTTCAGAGAGATTTTGTCCTATTCGTTGTTCTGAAGAATTCTCAAGAATTGAAGAAGAACCATTTTCTATGGCCTACTACCTTTGGGGTTTCTGTAAATTGTTTGACCCTTATAATACAACACGTGATTATGAAAATGCATACTTGGATATACTTGATCTTCTAAAGGAATTTCCTAAATATTGCGTTATTTATAAAAGGTACGTATTATAATTGTCGACATTAAGTAATCTTATATTATTTTCTTAACACTGCGCGGACACTGTGGGACTTTTAAGGCACAGTCGATTTTTCATTTATGATTCCCACGGGAATAGCTTCAGCGCTTACGTTGGCTCTCCTCCACAAAAAAACTTGGTTATAGTGGGCATGTAACTGCCAAGCAAACTGTTCGACAGTTCGTTGCGCGATCGAAGTGTAGCGTGTGCATTCAAAGACCCAGGGGGTCCACCTCGGATGTTAAACGGCAGACGGAACAGCGCATGTTACGCTCGGCGTGTCGGCTACACGGATGGAGGAGCTTGTCCGTGCCTTAATAGGGCCTAAGCAGAATGGCTGTCTTGGCAGTGTTTTATATATGCCTTAAGGTCATTAAGACAGCCATTCTGCTTTAGGCCCTTAGAGTCCTTCTAATAAGAGTCGCGACACGTACGTAGCAGCAACTTTTGATTGGTTCGCATTTTCGGCAAAAGTACGTGAAACAGAAAGAGAAAGAGATATAAGAGAGAAAGAGAAAGCGATAAGAATGTATATCGCTTTCTCTTTCTCTCTTATTTTGCCGAAACTCAAGATGTCGTGACTCTACTATGCCTTAGGAATCCTTTAATGAAGGATCCCTTCTGTGCCTTGCAAAGCCATGCCCTTTACATGCTGTAGCATGCTATTTCGTCTGCCGTCTAGCATCACTGGCTCTATCTCGTTAATTTTGTCCACGGAAAAGTAATTTTGCATTTTACGTGTTTTTTTTTTTTTTTTTTTTTTTCAATATTGATCCTACTTATAAATAATAAATAAGAAGTAACCTTAAAAAAAAATAGCATTGCTTTTGTTTTCCGAATCTCATTTTTTTTGTATACCGAAATTAAGTACCAATTTTTAAGTCCTTTAATAATTCAACTTCTTTTAGGTTCTCTTCGTGTATTTTTCTTTCAAGTACCATTGTTGAACTATAAAACCCTTGAATAATTTTTTTTAGTCACACATTCCAAAATATGCTATTATTTATCAAAACTCGCATTTTACAGTAAAAAGAAATTGCAATAGTTCCGGCCTCTGTAGAAATCACTTTTTGAAATTTTAAAGATGACACAATGAATTTTTATAGATTTTTTATTACATAGAAACGCTTTTAAAAACACGTTGTCAGCGTAGTGTTAATAATAAAAATAAATTTGTGTTCCAATGTTATTTGCAGCGACATAGCAACGAATTTTCACAAGAGCAAACTCGCGCACAATCAAGTATTTTGGAAGGAAGATGTGCCATCTTCTAAGCAGGGATATGTGAATCACCCTTTATTAAGAAATCATTGGAATTATGTAAAATTTATAGAAGATATCAAACTCTCTTCGGGAGAATCCAAGGAGCAACGTGACAGTTTTTCTACGCTTTCTGTAAAATATTCGAAGTTCATTTTTCGTAATAGTTTATTATAATATAATCTCATGTATTAAAATTTTATATTTTGTTTTTGCAGGATGAAATAATACTAATGATATTAAAATACTTGGATATAAGGTCGTTTTGCCGTATGAGCAAAGTAAATAAACGCCTCAATAATTTAACACAGGATTCTTTTTTCTTCAAATGTTTGAACTTACGAAATTTAAAAAAAGTATACTATAAGGATTCATTCTTTTGTTATGATAAAATTCTGTTTTATTTTGCATCCAAATGTAAATATTTACAACAGTTGGATTTTACAGAAAGCTGCATTTCTGTTCCAAATTTCGTAAACTTTCTTCAAAGTTGCAGCGATTGTTTAACGCACTTACGATTAAGTAGCTGCAGATTTGTTGACGAATTATCTCTATTAAACATTTTAGAGATATGCAAAAAATCGAAAAATTTTCTCTTTAAATGTTTGAACTTACGAAATTTAAAAAAAGAATACTCTAAGGATTCATCCTTCTGTTATGATAAAATTCTGTTTTATTTTGCATCCAAATGTAAATATTTACAACAGTTGGATCTTACAAGAAGCTGCATTTCTGCTACGGATTTCGTAAACTTTCTTCAAAGTTGCGGCGATTGTTTAACGCACTTACGATTAAGTGACTGCGAATTTGTTGACGAATTATCTCTATTAAAAATTTTAGAAATATGCAAAAATTTGAAAGGTAATAAATATGATTGTTAAGATTACAGATAAACTGTATATGACTAATATATGTACATTTTTTTTTTTAGTATTGGATCTCAGTTATTGTGTTATTCTGGAGGGAATGGACCAAGAAGTTTCGAGTTTCGAAAATCTAGAATTTCTAGAGAAATTAGACCTTGAAGGCTCCCTTATAAGAACTGAATCTCTTTGCAAAATACTGCAAAAAACTCGCCGGATGCGTAACTTAAATCTGCACATGCCTGGCTATATTGATGAAGTCGGATTACTAGATTTAGACGCAATTACAATACAGTTAAAAAATTCGTGTCCAGACTTGGAAATAATAAATTTATCGGGCTGCAGTATTATTACATCGCGAGGTATTCATGCCCTCGCTGAATGCAAGAATTTACGAAAACTGACAATGATGGACAAGTACGTGTGTGCTACATTTTCTTTTAAAACACATATTATTCTTTATCAAAATGTGTATTTACATTTCTTGCAAACATCATGAAACTGTTATGTTGTTTTTCTTATTGCGATTGAAAAACCGCATAATAATATGACTTTTGTTACAGGAATGACATGTACCCCGAAGATCGCTCCACAATCGATAAGCATAGTTTGCGTAGATTGTTTTTCTCCTGTCAATGCTTAGAAGAAGTCAATTTGAGAAATTCCGATATAATTTTCAATTACGATGTCTATGAAGAACTGACAATGTGTAAAAACTTAAGACAAATATACTTGGGTTATACGTCTAATTTCGCAATTCTCGAACAGTTTCCTAAACTGCAAACAATCTATGTTATGCGCGCCGGGAACGCGTTCGACGACACACGTGATAGTCAGACATCATTCGTTGCTCAGGCGAAGGAAAAATATCCACACGTGTCTATCCTTGAATATCAAAAGGGAATCAAATAGGATGATGAGGAATATGAAGGTTGATGAATGTGAAGGAAAGTGGCTTCCTTACCGATTTGTCTGAAATTTAACAATATATGTATTTCGGCGTGTTGAATTCGAATGTAAAAGCTAAAATCGTTGCTCTCAAGTAGAGCAAAAGTTATAAAGTACTAAAAGTGACAATTTTTGGGTTAAGAAATGTTATATCGATAAGGTACATACAAGTACATACATGAGCATCAGAGAAAGCGTACGCATTGATGTAAAAGTGCGCAAAATTTGAAATAAATACGAGTTTTGAAATAATTCTTGTATATCTACATATAGTTTAAAAAATTTAGAAGTAGGCGGAAAAGGGCCTCTCTTCCCTCTACACTTCCATACCCCCAAAATATCTATCCAAACCCAAACCTATTTCTAACAAACTGAAATTAATTTTAAATTGAATTGGCAAATTCTTTAAAATTTTATTTCTGCGTTTTAATTAACACCTTATTCGTTTAGAGACTTTTGGCTTAAATCATTGAAAACATCCCGATTGACTTTCCGACTTTATACAAATTTGAACCCATTCGTTTTTCGTCACTTGAATATTTTTATACGAGTTTTGAAGCTCTTCACAGGATAGGTATTATACTAAATTCTTTTTAAAATTATTTTAAATCCTTTGTCTTGTGAGTCATTCGTAACTGTGATATGTATCACTAGTTTGGAATTTTTATAATTCTTTACATACAAAACGCAATTCTTTTTCTTGCTTGTGAAAAGCTCTTTCCGATTGAGCTAATTTTTAAGTTTGTAAATATTTCGCAAATGGATACTTTATAGCGACAGAATTTCTTTTTGTACGTGTTTAATTTCATCTACTACTGAGCAGCATTTGTGAGAATAAGCATCTATTCTTTGTAAAACTGAACTGTTTGTGGTGCACCCTTGTTCTTTGTATTTTGCGGATTGGAAGTATATAATCACTATATAAGATTTATTCTATATTAGTAGCTAGTCAGTGTTGTGGATGAAGTACGGTACATTTTTCATTGACATAAATACACACAACTGCGACATGTTTGCACTCTTGTTTAGATAGATCAGCCTTATAAGCGCAATAACATTGGATGACTCTGCAACGATGGTATGACATTAAAGATAAACGATGACTTAAAGGCGTTATTCAATTTAATGGCGGAGGTGATGGAATATTTTGGAAACTGTAGTAATGTAGATCACTTGAGGATAACGTACTTGTATCTTACTACCATTATTATGAGATTATTGAGTAGTATCGTGCCATTAGAGCTAGCGGACGCTGTTGTACCGAATTCTTTGAAAGAATCAATAACAAATGCTATAATGGACGCACACCAATATATCTATTGTACCCGGCATTGCATTCTATGCTTTTAGAATATGCTCGTATAAGTAATACAATTCTTATTTTCCTATTCCACTCATTAATACCGATTATCACCGTTAATACAATTATTGTCATTTGCAGCAATTTCAAGATGCTAATCAGATAGCACTGATAAAACTATTCGATGATACTAGAACCGTCGCAAAGTCTATCCAGTCAGCTATCTGTATATTAAGAAATTTATCGGAGCAATCGCCTTCGGAAACATTAAGAATGTTACATGCGTCTAAATTGAGTCTGTCGTACCATAAAAATTTAACTATCGTTAAAACGGCTGTAAAATTTTTACAAGATATCCCGAGATATTCTTTAAATGATGAGGATGATGCGTTGGCAACAAAACTGATATTGAATTTATTAGCAAACGAAGATGCATGTAGACATCCGATATACCACATATGTCGAATGCCACGTCCTGCTTAAAAGTATTCTAGGAGTAGAATATAGTAAACCATCGTAGGAAAATTTGACGTTCCTGTTTGAACCAAACGTCTTGACAGAAATAATTTCTCATGGCGCAAGAATAGCAGAGTAATAGAAAAAATTGTTTAATCAAACATTTTTATGTCACAAAGTTATGGTGCAGTTTTTGATTTTACAATTTAATTTAATTTTGATTTGATATACAGATAAATGAGATATCGAGAGATATGTTAGTATTTATACTGAAAGGAAGAATACAAATGGGCGAAACTGGATGATTGAAAGCTTTAGATAAGCTCTCGTTCCTGTATTGTATCTCTTACAGTGTCACGCTGATACATATAAATCCTTAGGCCAATGTATAACTAAAATGTTTGATCCTGATGTTTCCAACAGTATACAGTTGCCTTTCCTTGAGGTAATTTAACTTGATCGCAGACATCTTTTCGTGATTATATTTATTATGTGCTATATAAATCTTAATTTTTCAGGTGTTAAAAGACAATTTGAGATTTCTCTATTCACCGGACAGTGATATCCAGGAAGAAGCGTTGTGTTGGTTAATCTGACTTCTTGGGAAAGAAAAGGATTCTGTCCAGAAACTGCCACGTTTGTCGTCTTTACACCGCTTGCCTCTTAGCTCTGCATATTTGAACGTAGAAACTCCATTAAGGGATCAGAAGACAATTATCAGTTTACATATTTGCATTCAGAATATTTGAAAATCTCTTATAGTCTTGATTTAGTCATTTAGCAGAGAATTGTTTTTATGTATATTTTTTAAATTATTAAAATTAATATTAAAAATTAAAATACAATTTTTTAGAAATATATGTATATAAAATGTATATATAATTTCGAATATAATTCGTGAAAATACTTTGTTTACAGAGGAGCAATATGTTATCTGTGCTGGAAATGTTGAACGAACCAAACGTCGACCCGAAAATTCGAAAATCAGCATTATTACAAATTGGCGTAGATGCTTTCCGACACTTCCTTGCATAAATTGTTTATTAATCAAGGTGGACTACCTTTTGATTTTGGATATTTTCAATAAAGCCCTGGTAAGTTATTTGATAAAATACTTGATAAAGAATATTACAAATGTTTCTCATCCGATTTAAATGTTTTAAATATATTGAATGTTTTTAGGTAGAAAAGGATTATGTAAATTACGCAGATTCTGTGATACCAATAATCAGCATATTAAAACTACTCGCACTCTTTGAATGTACCATACGACATGAGTTATCTCTCAAAACTAATGTTCTTTTTAGTATCATAAGAAGTATGTATTTTATCATAATTTTTTAAATTCATATATTCGTTCAAAATTTAATTTAAACATATTTAGTAAAGTTCCACTGCTATTTTCGTAATTTACAATATAAGTTTTATGCTAAATGCATAAAATCTTATATTTTTGGCATTTTTTTGTTTCCAAACAACGAGTGTGTAAAATCCGATGGCGCGCAACTATTGTGCTTTTATTACTCTACAGCGAATATATCATAAATCATAAGAGTTAACGAAAAAGATGTGGAAAACAACATTGCGTCACATATCTCGTTGCCATATATTGTTGTGACAAACATGAAACTACCGTTCGTGTGCACATCTCATTGGAAGACGAGTATACATAGGCGATCTAATGTATCATGTAAGTAATAATACTTATAAAATGTTTCAACTGGAAAGACTATATTACTAATTATGTACAATTTTGCGAGTTATAGAATTAACAGTAAGTTAATAGTTTCTATATAATAGTAAAGGCTCATAAGATTAGAAATCAATCAAAGAAAGATGGACCGTGGAGCCGTAACAAGGTGTTGGTGTTCATATATTCTATTACTTACGTATAAAGAAATAACGAATTGTAATGTACATATCGTACATATACATATATTCCAATTTAATAAACTTAATAGTTCTTTATTTTATAATTTGCAGTAATTCATGGCAGCAATCCAATAGTCTTAACGTTCATTAGGCACTATTGACCCTGGGAATAGAACGGCGCCATAAACATGTTATGGAAATGCTTAGATGATTTAAAGGATTTCGAAATTGCACAGAAATTGATGATTCTTAAAACGAATCTTCTTTCTTTACAATGCTGTTTTCCGCAGTATTTTTGTCAACAGCCAACTCTACAATATTCAAAATTCTACTACGCACTATAGCGTTATATGTGCGTTAGATTACCTCAAAATGTAAGTCATTGTTAAGTTATTGTAGCTAATAATTTTTATTAGTTGATTTTAACGCATCAAACTTAAGCGCGTATCAAACGTATATTACAGCATATTGTTTGTTATCTACTATAACTATTTCATTTCTTAGGTATCTGATGACATTTTACAAAGTACTTCAACGTAACGATGAGAAAGATATCGAGTCACTGCCGTGAGAATAAACGTTCGAGCGATTTTTATTATCGCATCCTACAAGTAAAGAGGACTGTGACTTATTTGTAGACGTTCTAATCTTTGTACAATTGTATTTAAATGTTGCAAAGAAAGGTAAGATGACTTGAATAGCAAATGCTGATAGAGCGTATACTCGTGTTTCTCAAATACGAATTATATATTAAGATAATCCTTTTTTATTTTTTCAGGAAAAGGTTCGTGGATCAGTAGGATTATGAAAAACATGACGAGATCATTGGCAGATTTATTTAAGAACTTGGAAGTTGACAATCAGAGTGTACATCAATCTATACTGAAATTAGTACGTATGTGCATGTTCGGCGATCGAAAAAATGCAGAAATCTATAACGACGAACCTAAGAACACCTTCGGATTTGATTTGTAGAGTTCGTTGTTTCAACATTATGTTTCGGGGATCAACAGCATTTCTACAATCTCGGTATTAATATTTGTTAAATGTATTATATTTAAATTTTAATGATATCTATCTTTATTTTAGAATGATTTCGTGAAGTTTGATATTATCCTTCCTTCTCTTTTTTAGCATATCTTGATTGGTTGTTAACGTGTTTGACGTATCTGATCGGGCAATGCGAATGGAGAAATCATAAAAATCTACTATTGTCTTTTTGCAACACGCTTATCGAGCCGATCGTGTCTTTCATGGTGCTGGTACTGTTAGCTTTATGGGTTTATCAATAACAAGAAACTCGATAATATGTCCTAATCACTTGTTGCATCAGATGCAAATCAATTTTAATAAAAGTGTAAGTAATTTTAATTTAATATCGTTTTGAAAACGATATTACGTACAAATTATTATTTATTTAGTGCGAATTAACGTATTATTTCTGTATTAATTATTATTCGCGACTCAAGTGAATAATACGATTGTCACATTGTTTCAGTCGTGGATAGTATTTTGGTGCGAAGAGGGACGCTCGTTAAGTTGGTTACCTATATGTTATGGCAAAATAGAGATCCTTTGGTTCGCGCCTCGGCTTTACAATTATTGGCAGGTCTAATGAACACAGTACATACTGCGTCGCAACTCTTCAACGCAATCGCCATGGCACCGAGTGACTTTTGTCACACGTTGCTTTAGTGCATCACAAGCAGGGACAAATCCTGTTTAGTGAGAGAATAAGCGTGTATTGCGTTTTGCAACATGATCAAAAACTCCAACTCTATGACTTTTCAATGTGTAAGCGTGAAAGCACGATACATTATTAAATCGAAAATGTCGAGAAGGCATTAGTCTTAAAATGTGTTAAATTTCTCTATTTTAATTAATATTATATAGACCATACTCATATTTTCTTACGTTTCTAAATTGCTGAAATACAAATTGAAGGTATAATATGTACATACTTTAGAAAATTGTCTTTATATACAGGATGATACTTTACAACTACAAGCTATCCTGATACATGCCGAGCAATGCAACATCTGTTATGAAGTCAGCGTTCTGTGTTCAAATATATCTATACGTCGACTACTTTAATGCGGAAGAGTCGGAATGTCACAGCAAGAACTGTCAAGTTCAATCTAGTGCAATTGATACCCGCAACACTATACACGTCAGAATTACAACTCTTTTATTTTTAGTATATATAAACTCTTTTTTTTAATTATTTTTTTAATTCTTCTTTGTTTCTTTACAGTTTCCGGCAGAGTTTCGGAAATAACAGATATGAACAATCCTTATTTGCAATCAATAGAGACGTCTTCGCTTATTACAGCTGCTTGTAATTTATTGAATACTTTAATATTCGTCGGACAACACGAGATTGTACGACAAGTCTACGAATATTCCATAAGTATTTATTCGGGTATGTATGTAGAAAAATCTATAACACGTTAGATTATCTTTTTTTCACCTATATTATCTCATTTGATCTCAAGGAAGGAAGGGATTGAGCACGAGGAGAGAGAGATCCGAAAAGAAAAGGGAAGAGCAGCGACAGAAAGGTTGATGACAGAGGGGGGGGGCGGAATGGAGGGAAGCAGAAGGAGATGGACAGAAGAGTGCCGGACGGAAGACGAAGGGAAGGGAAATGAGATGTGAGGTCGTATACGGCCAGGCTGGGTCACGGGAATATGTAAAGGGTTGGGCACGTCCCTGTAAAACGCCATGAATGTAAAAATGTAACATGTATATGTGACCTGTTTATGAAATTGTACAAATATAAATATAGAAACTTTCGTTTTCAATTAACATATTTAAACCTTATCTTATTACAAAAAAGTCTCCGATTGATTACTATTTTCATTCGATTAAGAGCATAGTGTAACAAATTTAAAGAAAAAAAAACTTAAATTAAATTTATTGAAGATAATTAGGTATATTAAAAAAACACATAAAAGACATAAAAAGATGTGATTTAATATGAGAAACGCTCTTACATGCAATTCTGCAAAGTAGATATACATATAAATAATAAAGACGAAGATTAATATACATTTTTAATCGTCGCGATAATGATTTATTCTACTGTACATAATATACCTTACAATATATATGTATATATACACATCACTTACATAATGAATGGTTAGTAAAACTCCTTATACAGGTAGACGAGAGTTTATAATAATTTTCGCGTATATACAGTAGAGCTACAATCTCGTAAAGAACGGAATACGAAATTATTGAGAATTATAGGCTACAATAAATATTGAATCAGCACGATTAATGAGCTCACGTGAAAGCATCGCTGCCGTGTACCCTCGTCGATACGGCCAATATAATCTCTTTTGTCTTTACAATTTTTTACTCCACGAACTGGTTACATTGTATATTTTACAAGGTGCGTATAATATAATGCTAATAACGAGAGATGTATAAATTGAGGGTATTCGTATAAAACATTGGCCATAAAATTGTTCGATCTCATATACATGCAGCTCCACTTCAACGTGATCATGAAAAACGCAGTTATATCCTAACGTAAAGGGGACACGGTGTACACTTACAAAAGTAACATAAATATTAATCGTCAGTCTAAAATGATCACAATTTACATTGGCTATATAATTTTAGTATAACAACATTGCAGGTATTCCTTTACAAATGTGACAAATATACCGATCTAAAATCTTAGAATCTTTTCGCGAAACGAAGAAATGTTTCCTCTCTCTTCGCTAGAAGACAAGTAGAATAGAGGTGAGTTTCCTTAGGCAATGCACTTTCAATTAAAGAAATGACTCTGTTGTATGATGATACAATTCAATGAATTATGCATTTTTTAACTAAATTCTTGCCTTCTAAATGCCGTAGTGCAAATACATTGCTAGTTAACTATGAAGTGCAAATCCTTGACGATGTAACATTAAATAAATTATTATTTACTATTAAATTATTTAGGTTTACAGTGAAACTGAAGAAGAAAAAGGGAACTTATATATATCGTAGAAATTATATTTTCTAGGTCTGGATTATCTGATCTTTCCATTGATATTTGTTGCTTAAACTCTCACGGTACTTTTTAAATAAAATGTTACCTATATACATTTTCCTTCACCGTCACAATGCCCCATCTACACAATTGTGATTTCAAACGTTCAGGAGAAAGACTGTGGAAGCGTAAGACATAATCGATAGATTGTGGATAACGAAGTCTTTGTATCCGAGAAATTAGAGATATCGTCCAATTTAACAGCTACAGCCGTGAGTACCGCAATGGGAGGATCATTTAACTTAGGGATAATTAAGACGATTAAGAGAAAAAAAATTCGCATTTGGAAGTTTTCTACAGCAGAAAAATAAGTTACAAAGAAAGAAGAGATAGTCATTGACATCATACGAGAGCATTTCCAATGTTACTAAATACATAAAATATGCGTTTTTTTTTTATGCGTAAACCCACGATGGGGCATATATACATCTAAGCATATATCTGTATCATGTATATACCTGAGATTTGCGTTTTGCAGAAATTTACTTTGCATAAAATATCTTTGGTTCCGGAAAATTTTAAAGTTACTTTATTTTAGGTATGGTAAGGTACTGGCATTCTTTCTAACAAACGTTGATCAGAAGAGTGTTCTCGACAATGGAAGTTTGGCCAGCAAACAAAGGAAAGATCATAAACGTACATATTTAAACTCTGCGCATTAGCCATACACTTTACTATAGTTACGCATTGACAAAACGGGGAGAAATAAAACAATAGAATGCATAATCAAATTACTCTATACAACTTGTATTTTCTCCTTCTTTACGTATATATGCATATATTTTTCTAATTTATTTTGATTCTATTATATATTTTATATATCTTTGTATAACGGAATAGAAATAAATTAGAAAAAAAATTGAGATTACATTAAATTATAAATCTATCACAATAAATGTAATGCTCACATATCACGTTAAATCGTCAAGGACTTTCAAACGAAACTGTATATTTAAATATGAAATTTTGGGCGGACACACATAAGTTGATCATAATCTCATATTTGGCCACAATGTCGAGAGATTCGCGACACAACACGCATAACATCATGGAATTAAGTATTGAAAAAGATATCAAACAATTCTTAGGTTTTCAGTTATCCAATGAAGTTCTGAGTGTTACTCAACGAGAGACACTCGATTGTACTTTAAGAATTATTTTTTACAGTGTACAATATTATCTTATCTCATGTTGCTTACAAAAACTAGCTGAGTATATCAAGTTTGTAACGATATCAATATCCTCAGATCGAGGCAATATTTGATTGACCAAAAAGTTTAACCCGTTCATGTTTCTTGATCCACGAATGTGAAATTGAATATATATGAAAAGAACGAACAAATCTTCTCGAGTAACTCATACTTTGGTTCAACAAAAATACGACAACTTAAAGATGATTACGTCTTTTGGTCCATTTGCGATACATTCGGTGACAGTTCTTGCCCTCTTGTATTGCAATTATGATTAAAATATGAATTTATTATGTATATAATATATAATATATGTACATAATAAATTTACTATATATAAATAATTAATTATATTAATTAAATGACAATTATCTCAAGTGTAAATCTTCAAGCATTCAGAGGGCAAAAGCAGTTATTGTAGTAAAATTATGAAACTTTGCATATACGTATAATTCTTGGAACATATATACCAGTTTGCAGCCTTATTATACGTATAACATAAAATTGTCATGTTAGCACTCACGTTCAACACAAGTTATATTCGATTTCAAGTATCAAAGCACAGCCATTAAAAAAAAGTAATCATTATTTGATTTGCCTATCTAAAAATCATTGTCCGACTCATCAGATGCGCGGATATTTTGATAAATTCCTTTGTATTCAGAAAATATCTTCGCACGGAATTAAAAATCATCATTAGTCCACATGTGTATAAAAATTATTTCGAAAGATATTTTGCATGCATAAAAAATATACGATAACGTATAATAATAAAGAAACTTAACATCTAACAGCAATGGTAATGTAAAATGATATTGATTAAATGGGATCACATCTTTGGTACACAATTTGTCATTAGTATCAATATTTCAACGAACACCACCTTTATCGTGCTAATAGCTATGGCAAGATGCGGCCAAATATATTCTGATTATATATTAATTTCTTATCACCGACAATAATATTGTACGCTTCTGAAACAGAACGAGATTTCCGTTCTCCTTAATGTTTAATGTTATATCTGACAAATCTCACGTTAATCTCTCTTGTCGCTAATTTGTTATTCATAAAAGCATATTGTACAGCTACATCCCCATAACAGTCTTTATTGTAATATTAAATCCATCTAATTTATCTCTTAATAATGAAATTTTCATTTCATTATTAAGAATTTCAAGCTTTTTATCGTTCCATACGTAATAACAATCGGATTCGTCATTTGTTACTATTTAGTATTTAGTTAAACGGCTCTCTTGTCAATTAAGAATAAATATATATGTTTTTATCCATGAAAAGCTTGATCGATCTAATTTTGTCAGTAATTAAAAACACCACAATAACAAATAGCTTCTACCGATAACATTGGAAAACCGCGGACGTATTTTTTAAGATAGAAAATATTTCACGATTCGCGACATTTATCGAAAGAATATGGAATATTTGCAACGAATTAGTGTACATCGATACGTTTTGGCAAATACTAACATATACTTGAAATTCCATGAGTCAAGCTCTTCTCAAGGACAATATGGAATTCGCTCAACGGCTCAAGAATATGAATGAGGAAGGTCAATAAAGTAGGATTTCTCAAAAACGAATTCTCCTCGTACATATCCGTCGTTGAACGCGCGTCACTCATCGGCCGCAACATTGGATGAAGAAGCTGTTCTCTGAAAATTATATTAACGAACGATCCTATAAATAACAGCAAATAAAGAATTGTGTAAGTGGATAATATCGTTAAAAATATTTTATAAACTTACCTTGCCGCCAAACAAATAAATAGCTGAAATTTTCCATCTTTCCCTAAAGTTTGACTAAAAATATTAATTTGATCGATGAGATGACAATAACATCTCAAAATCGTGAATCTTTGGCTGCTTTCCGTGTATACCCTTCTATCTCGGTTGAGTCTTTGAGAATACTCGTCCATTTCCTCTAGCAGAGAAATCTCGAAATTTTCTTTTACGCGTACTGCAATAGTTTTTAATTATACACTTTTCTAAATTCCAATTTTGTCATCAAATATAATCAAATTTGTACTTACAGAGGTAGTCCCACACGTAAAAGTTCCTCCCAAATATTCTCTGATTCTTAAAACCAAATAAAAATATTTGTTCCAAAGACGGCACGAGACCGCCTTCTCCACATAGCAGAGCCGTCAAAGAACCATCTTGACATTCTCTTCTGTAGTGATATTTGACTATAGCGTTTACAGCTTCACCTGTAATATTATATTTGATATTATTTTATTTAATTCTTAATATAATCTGGATTTTATATCAATTACAATAAAAAAATTTGTATCATCTTTTATTTTATCATGCTATATAAATTTGTTTTATTTTTACATATTATCAATAACATAATTATAAGTTTATTTTAATTTTTTAAAGAATTTACTATATGACTATAATTTACTATATAAATTTAATATGTATTAATATATTTTTAATGTATATAAATATATATTAATTAATATAAAATATAATAAATAGACAAATAATAGTAATTATAATATTTACCGAGCATGTGTTGCAGTTCAACTTGCGATAATATAGGACGCCTAGGTATGCTCGGAGATCTACATCTTGGAGGTGTGGAACATGACTCTACCAACTCCTCGCTGTCAATGCTTCGAGGTACTAAAGCACCCACTAATAAACGCTCCGTAGACCCGTCATCTATTCCTCTACCGAGCCAACGACCACAGGGAAATTTAAACGTGTGTCCAGTCACTTCGTTTCTCACTACAACGTGTTCCACCATCCATTTTGGTGATAATCCAGTATTGTCATGTCCAATCCGTAACGTAGACAACACGCCTAAATTTTTATGCTAAAAAAGAAAAATACAAGAATAATTACATAACTAGAATACACGAAATAAAATCTACTGCACAATACTAAGTTTAGAAAAAATTCTGTTTCTAAAATGTTGCAAATGAGCATTTACTATTATTTTCAGAATACTAGCCGTCCTAAAATGGTTAGCTCAATTAGTTTAAATAGAGCTGGCCAATTTAAATAAAATTAATAACTTTATTTTGTGCAGTTAAGTGTAGCAGTGGTATATATAAATTAAAATACTTACATGAAATACAAATTCGAGTGCTCCTTTTGGTATGGGTACGGGATTAGTTTCGCAGAGTGTGCCAGAAATAGCGATCCAACTATTAGCCGAAGTTGTAGCGGCGCTTGCCTTTCGACTGGGGAATATCACAACTCGATACGGTAACTTTGTCGTGGGATAGTTATTTGTGAAGCAGAAGTAGTCAACAGCGTTCAGTGTCAGAAGATGGTACAAAAATTGCTCTTTCTCTTCTTCACAACGTAAAAACGCTGATCGTTTGTACTGACTCCTAATAAACCATAAAGCTAACAAATTAGTTTAATGCTCAAGGAGATTATTATTTAGTTATATTTAATAATATTATCTAATATTATTAGCATTATTTATATTAATTAAATATTGCTAATATTATCACATATATCATGCAAAAATGTGTGATCGAATAAAAATAATAATTCTCAAAATGCACCTCAATAGAGCAGTATCCGACAGTAGCGTCTTTAAATGGCGCGACAGCAATTTCTTCTCAAGCGCTAACCGCACCCACGCTCTTGCGTACCCAATGTGTGTTTTGATATCGGTCATCGCTTGAACATTACGGATGTCGAAGATTAGAGAATCCGGGAGAGGTCTCAAGTGTTCAGGACCGACAGTTTTCCTCTCACCGGGAGACTTGTGCCTCTCTGTACCTCTTGTAGGTGAAACGTCCGTCTCCAATTGCAAATTCGACAAATCTATCACAATATAAAATATTTTAGATACAGGTATTTTCCTCCAGTCAAGCAAGGGATGCGAACAAAACACAAGCAAAGACAATATATTCTTTTGGTCAAACATTCATCTAATTATATTCAATATATATTTTTGCGCATACAATAATATACATGCAAATTCAGTAACATGCTTCATATAAACATTCAACAACACGTGTAGACGTACACACAATCTTTATAAATAATTTATATAAAAAATACATTACATATATACATATATATATATAATTATATCTATAATTATATTGTAGCAATCTGACATGCAATCTTTTCAATAAAAGATATTGGTAAATTTCTTTAAAAACCGTAATAATAAAATAATATGTAATGACAAATGTAACGACAAACTCTCACTATGAAATAATTTGTTAATTAAACATTCACGAGCTTCAAAAAAAGAATTACCGCTAATGGAATTAGTTCATAAAACCGTCTTTTATGGCAAGCCAATATTAAGGCTTACCGTTAAAATTGTCCTTGACGTAAGAAGCAATTTCAATAATACTTTTGCCTCTCAAAAATGAAACCAAACGATCCGGTATCTCGAAAAACTTATTCGAGGATTTCTTAGCTAGTTACAACATAAAAAAAAATAAAAAAGAAAGAAAGAAAAATTAAACATATAATAATGGTATAACAAAATGATAAAATCGCTTACATTATTGCTTAATTTAATGCCGATTTCGCTTTTCGTCATCGAATATACGAAAATATTAAAATAATACGTGCGGCGAAGCGTAAACACGTAATATCAACTATTGTCTGGTGAATCACTTACAAAACTAATAGTGCGGGATATCTACGTACGAAGAGAACACTAATCTCTACTTTATAATACATTATCTTATTGTAAAACGGAGACACGTACAATCGAGTCGCTTCCGCAGCACGGACCACGCTAGTGCTGCATTTCCGCAAAATAATGATAATTCAATGTAATTTACAATCGATTCTTTCTCTGCTGCGTATATGTGCGTACATATCATATTTATGCGTATATTATTAGGTAAAAAATATAACATTAAAGTATATTGAACTGCAATATTTACGCGACATTAAAACACATATTTAAAACATGCATATCTTACCAGGGGAAAGAAAGTTGGGATCTATAGATTTAGTCGCGTCATTACATTCTTCTGATTCCTGGTACATGGTCAAGTGCGACCAAAGAGCGCTCTTGCCCTGCTTGTTTTGCAGTCCGTGGCTCCACACTCGTTCCAACAGATCACAGAGACTAGCGACTAAAGTGTTCTCTTCGACGTCAGACAGAGACTCACCCCCGTGACCAAGTGCGACGGCTTCCGATCCCATCTTCTCCACTAACATTCTCTTTGTTTTTGATTTACAATCCTTATCACAAAAATGACATTTCGTAATGACAATTTTACAATTGTAATAGTTAAGGATAATAATAATCATATTAAATTTTTAATATAATATTAAACTGATGTAATATATAATTTATATGAAATAAATGTAATTTTTAAATACAATTTTTTTGTCATTTTTATATATTAAATATATAGTTTAAGTATAAATAACTCTGAACAATTAAAAAATTAATATTTTATATTTAAATTATTGAAAATAATTTTAGATAATAAATAAAATAAAATTTCAATTATATTAAATAATATTCATAAGAGTACCTTGAGCAATTTTTCTACAAATGTCCAATTAGCTTGCGCTATTAAAGCAGGGCTCATGTCCGCTGAGAGTTTAGTTTGAGGTCGAGGTGATTGAGATTCTTGGGGTGTTACAGGCTTTCCATTTGTATCCATGGATTTCATCTTATATTTCCATTGTGTCTGTCCTCTTCTACTACTACAAACGGAAGCAATTATTTAATTACATATTCATATCATTAGACACGATAATTTGCGATACGATTTACAGATACATGCAAAAGTACATTTTTGAAGGACTCAGAGCAAAATGAACCAAGCAGACAATTCATACGATTTTCCTTAAAATTCTTTTAGTTGTAAAATAAACCTTACAGATTACAATTATGATACACTTTGCTGTAAGTCCCGTCATTTTATTCTGTTTGTATTAAAAGTTGACTCTTACCGAAGTATACTATACAAGAAGCACAAAATAGAAATAGCAGACATTAATGAATTTGAAAATGGGAGATTATGTTTTTTAAATAAAAATATCGCAAATAATAATGTACCTTTGAGCGGGCTCTTTATTCAACGCGACATTATCCAACAACGGAAAACTCCTAAAATATGCGGCTCTATGAGGAAGAATCTCCGTAGGCGGATTTGTTTCAAAATCTATGCTAATTAATCTCTGTTCGAGTATTTTTTGCGTATCTGCGATGTTCGTGCAAGGCTCGTATCGCATTGATCGTATGATGCTTTCTCCGACTTTCTTCCTGAAATGCAGCATTGATCAAAGATAAATTTAGAAATTTTTATATCTTTTACTTTCAATTATTTACCTAAATAGAAATCGTTAAAAATAAATCAAAAGAGCATTATATCATTATGTCTTACTTTAGAGCGGAGATTCTTTGGTCGAAAACTTTAATATTACAGTCGAGTTCGCTCCACGTCGACATCACTTTGCTGTCAACGAGAGAAGCGAACATCTGTGTTTCCAGAAATCTCGACAAAAACGGCAGATGTTGAGTCGGCTGGTCAGATAAAAACGTAGCCTTGTCAAAAACGTGCATACTATCCCTATTGGTTATCCATTCATCCTTGTCCTTCAACGTAAAATTTATTATCATTTTATTATAATTACAAAAGGCAGATTTAATTTTGTCTTGTGAAAACATTGTATGTTTATACCTGACTTGGTTGAATAACAAAATGTTCGTAACTAGAAAACATTTGTACAAAACGGTTCAAAAAGATCTCCCTAATAGCATTATTGAAGATAAGAGTCTCTTGATATTCCTCCTGCGGAGTGAGTATTTTTTCCGTGTCATCTTCTATAGGTTCAATATCATCCATGTTTACTGTAAGCACGAAAAAATTAAAAACTTTTGTTAGAAATAATTCTGATAATGTTTCGCTTATATCGAGAAACTGTCTTACCTGTTCTCTTAACAATATCCACTATTCTTTGCAGATTATCTGACTGTGACCCTGGTTCCGGCCGATCCCAATCTAGCACATCGTGCAAAGAATGTTTTCTGCGAGGAAGATGAAAACCAGAACCGGGAAGCGTCAGGCTGCTGGTCATGATGTCGCCATTGTAATAATTAATGACCATGTTATCAGTCCTATAAAGATTTCGCTCGATTTAGATACAGAGTAGCACTAATCGAATTTCCTCGATTTAAAGATAGGTAATTAACTCACTTTCCTGAATGTGGTATTTTGTACTTGTTTAGAAGCGCTCTGATTTCAGTAATAAATTGCATTTTATGAGGAAATATAGGTAACTCTTCCGGAAATTGGCTACTTTGCTTATCTATATCTACATAACAAAGGTTTGCCTGTAATCAAATGCAATTGGTATTATTCATAACTAGTAGCACACAAAATTGTCTTAATCTTTCACAGAACATAACTTTTCTCGAATATAATAAAAAAATAAGATATAGAAGGAAGATTTACAAAAACTTACCTCGCTAGCGATTTTTAGTACGCCACCCTCACTGTGCGCATGCAGACCCATTATAAAGGGCACAGGTGCATCTAGGAAATGATGCAGACTCGCCGGCAATATCGGTACATAAACGTGTTGCCATGAGAAAGGAAACAAGAGCGCCGTTATGCATTCAGACACCACCATCAGCTTGTGAAAATCAGCGCTTCTCAAGAGAACTTGGTTCTCCAACAGCACGCAAGTGAACAATTGGATTAGGCAGTCTGCACCCAACCACGTAAACACGTCCTTGAGAGGATAGTCCAACATCGGTAGTTCCAGCGATGGAGATGGTTGATGGATAACCAATTCCAACGGCGATTTCGCCGGTTCATCATTAGGTACGAAAAACTTCAACGATTTGCCGGGTAACGGTACTGGTACGTTATACAGAAGGTTATACACGTAAGATTCTAAGCTAAGACCAGGTCCGGGATGTCTAGGAACACACCTAAAAAATTAAAAAAAATTCGCTGATTATGTAATAAAATCTCTAATATTATCACAATATACATTAGCTTGTTATACATAAGTTCTATCAAACAGAGTATATCTATCACTTCTAAAAGATCCTTTTTAAACCAACGATATTTACACAGCATACAAAAGGCTGACATTTTCGTTTAGTTTACCGTTGATTAATTATCCCGAAAAAATTGTGCAAATGTTTCAAATAATCGGTAAAACATAGTTAGCAGTATTACATGTTGTAAAAGTTTTAATTTGACTATAATAATCATGGATGCAGTAAAAAATATTTCCATAGCACTTAATAAAGATATTGTTGTATGTTTGCATTGCGTCAGTAATTTCCAGAATTTTGTGCTGAAAATAACGAGCTTAAACATAATATTTGAGAAGCCCGTCTAAAAATTAACGGTGATAAGATAAGCAAATTACTAAAAAAAACTATTAATTAACAAATTCTTTAAAAAAAATAAATTCCCGTCTTCTATGTTCATTAACAGACAACGTTTATGCAGCGCTTTAATATAATATTATCACTTGTAAGTGCTCTTACGAAGCATAGCATAAATGTAGTTATATAAGAAGAATGGAGTGCTGTGTCAGCTTGTTTCAATGGAGCTTTATAAGAGACTCGCGGAATATCTTACTTATAGAGATTAGTGAGGAACGACTTTGCCGCGTGGAGGTAAGGTTGTTGGCATAGCAAGGATATTGATTTCGTCACTAGCAACTTGTCTTTGGTAGAGTCATAATATCCTAATGCAGCACCGGGCGAATGGGCTGACAATTTAAAATGACGTGGCAGCGATCTCGTATTATGTCCATCCTGACCCTTCCTCGCACTGAAAAATTGCGAAACGTGTTTAACAAGTTCCGAAATATAGAAAGCCAAAGGGATTTATTTAACGTATGTCTATGTAGTGCATGTCAAACGCACTTTTCAGATATTTTTACATTTTCCAGATTGTCCAAATTCGAAACGACGAATTAGTTTATCAAATTCTGAGCTTTCAATTTCGCATAAGTAATCTTTGCCTCAATAAGAATTAGAAAGACAAATAAGAATTTTCAATTTATCGAGAAATTTGACACTGAAAAAGTTTTTTGTACATTTGACACAAAGAGAGGTATATACGCGAGTAAATAGGAGAAAATTAGAAACGGAATTTGTACGGAAAGCAAACGTACGTAGGAGGCGTGCCGTTTTGGCCGCTGCTGAGCTCCGTGATGTGCATCGCCTGTAGCGTTTGCATAGCGGCGCATATTTTGCGATTGCGGCACTCCTCGTAGAAAACAAGGCTGAACCCGTACGTCCTGTGACCGTCTTCTTTCGTGAGGACGAAGGAGTGGAAGGTCGGCTCCACCGAGTGCTTTTGCGTACGGAATCGCAAACCGCTTGGCAGACAAAGCTATTATCAATGTAATCGATAAGTTACTCCCCTCGACTGTGCGAGACACAAATGTTTCCTGAATCTAATTAGAACGCGACTGAAAACACTTCGAGTCTGACAGCTTCTTACGTAACATAAAGTAAATTTTCTATTTTACATTTAATTATTATTAATTTAATTAATTAGATTCATTTATTTTTGCGACAAATACATGTATGAACTTGTTGATATATATTAACAAATAAATGTTACAAATTAATTCAGTTATTGTAGCACAGTAAATGAATTATATTAATACACACAAATTTATATTCATTACTAACTTATAACACGCGACATAATTGTAATCAACAATTGGCTGTCATAACAGATACACGTACCATGCAGACAGCGTGTTCGTCGAACGGATTCCATGGTACCGAGTCTGGATAATGTCCTAATACTTTGCTTTTGTATGCTCGATCCAGGGGTGTGCACTGCAATGAGTCACCTGCAAAAACAATCAACAGCCAAATTAGACTTAATACCCTTCGTAAACATCAAGTATCGTTCTTAACGGCTCGCGGAATGAACGGTTTCTTGTAGTCACGAAACATTTTTTTCCGCTGGCTTCCACTTAAGAAACGATTAAAGAAACGCCACTTGTGCATTCTCTCCGTCACGAATGTCGCGGCCGAGCATCTAAACGTGGTTTCTTTTCGCGAACACGCAGTAGTCAAAATATTTGTGATAGAGGAAAAGAAAATTCAACGTGCAACTCAATCTTTGGCGAACGAAATTATTCCGGCTCTCACGAGAAAGAAAGAGAAAGAGAAAGAAAGAGAGAGAGAGAGAGAGGGGGGGGCGCTTATCTAACAGCGGAATCAGCAAAGTTGTTATCGAACATGCCATGCACGAGAGACGGTCCAGGAGGAGCCTTGGCGCTGTTCCAACTGCTCCAGAGTATTGCTCGTCAGAATACAAGAGTACTCCTGTACGAGGTTAATCGTTCGTGATCAAAAAGCCACCCAAGACGATGAATCTGCATTTGTAAGATGCGAAGGAAGGGAAACTGCGAGTGAACACCGCGAATTGTGCAACGTCCTTTGCAACAAGATTACAAGAATTAATCACGATCAATGAATCAACCAATCGGTCACAGTCAATTAAGCCCTCGTTCTTCTTGATGCAAAGAAAATGAGCATTAGCTCGTCGTCCTTGGGAACGTGGAGCTTTAAAATTCAGTTCCATTTTACAAAATTTATTTTATATATGGATATATACGTATAACATGTATCAGATCGCATAAAAAGTTGTAAGTTATTATGTTTATAATTTACATGAATGTATTTGCCTATATAATTTGCGATATAATATTAAACACGTTTCATGTTTTAATTTACATACACAGAACGCGTTAATTTACGAAATTACGCGTTACTACAATGTTGTTAATTGGATTACATTTTGGGAAAGATAGCTTTTTCCATTTACAGTGATTATCGTTTGTAAGATATCTCGCGAAGTTTCTGAAATTTTATCTCAACTATCGAGGCAGATAATGACCAGAACAAGGAAATGAGATTCGATCCAAGCATTACTTCCGCATGCGAAAGTCTCCCGTAAAGCCTCGTAAGCCGTTTGCCGACGTTGAACTTTCCTCGGATTAAAGTCGAATAGTACGCACATCCCAAGTTCGTGCTCCGAATTAATCTACGTGCATTCGAGGATCCGTTCTACGCAATAATTCTCGCTGCAGCATATTACGGCAATTGAATCCTACCTTAAACAACTAGCTGTTTATACTGTCACATCCTATTACGACGTTGCTAGCGCAAGTTTCTCCGCTTGAATTTGTTGCGTTTTATACCCCCAGAACGTTTTGAAATAGCAATTTATACAATCATTGTATTCGTACATTAACATTACAACTTTAATATTAATAAAAACAAAATGCTTTTAACGTATACATGTACTGCGTAAAAGTAAAATATATATTAAACGACTAGCTTGAATTACCCGGGGCTGTCCGAGCTTTTTTTTTATAGCACTTATATTTTAAAATTAACTGGCTCTTTCATTGATTATTACGTAATGCTCATTTACATACTTCATTAAGCAATGCTTACTTATATAATAATGCACTAAACTTGAATTACGACAGAATATTAAAGGGATGAAATCAGGAGGAGAAGATGGTATATCCAGATTTCATGGTAGCCTATATTTTTCGTAGTAGTTTAGAGAGTAAGTAACTATGCACAACTTAACCCAAATCGGTAAAAGGATTTAGGAGTTAATATAGGGAACATACATTCTATTTTAGATATAACATCAATAAAAGTTATATTCAAATAAATGGTTAATTAAATAAAAACTCCCGATATTAAAAGTAACGTTGTGTAGCGCAACGATTTATAATTTGTGTTAAATTATTAACTAAATTTAAATAATGTCAATTCACGCACAACTGACCGTGTTTCACTCTCAAAGCTCTTTTCCTTGTTAATCGTTATAATGATAAAAGTATTAATAAATATATTTAAAAAGTAACACTCTCTTTAACATTTTGCAAAAAGTAGAAAATACAGCGATTATGGTTTGCATTAGTTTTTAATAAATTTCAAATATACTTCCTTACCAGTAAATGCAATATATATTTTCTATGTAAGACGCGTGTGTCTGTATAAACTATAAATGTATGTAGAATTGATTTTAATCTGAGGTCTTAATTGACGTTATTGACTGGTCTGCGAGTCAATCTCCGCTTGGAAATGATGTTCACGAAGTAGCCGGGTGTTAATCGAATGGGCAGATTGAGTCGGTCGTCACCAAAATCACCAGTTTCGATCAACAGGCCGATAGCTTTTTCCGATATTTCAGTTTCTCATCTAAACATACATGAGATTCCCGAATAACAATAAATCGCTGTATATCGGATTGGCCCAGCGAATTTCAGTCTTCTATACAAAAAATATATATCTGTTTCGTTTATTTTTAGAAAACTGCGCGTCAAACTCATAGAATCTCTGGTTAAATATTGCAGCAGCAACGTTGTAAAAACTCACGGCAAGTTTACAAAATAAACAATTTTCATCAAGAGTTCATATTCATTCATAAATTCATTAATTTTTATTAGAATATTATTCGCACTTATAATGAAAAGTGACAAACGAGAAATTTTTCTACCACTTCCATTTTATTATATGCACTACTTACTATTTATATACATATTTTTTCTTACCGTTATATTTTATTATTTATTATTATATAAACACAAGATTTTTAACAACAATATCAAATTGTACAGAGAGAAGATATCACAAATTTTATAAATAGTATTACAAATTTTTATTTTTATTTTAACCGTAACAGATTGTAAATCATAAAACAATTAATTAATATCAGCATCGTACGGTTTTCTCTGGTAATATCTAAGTAAACTTATTCTTTAATTTTTATCACTCTCTTATAAAGAGGCAAAGGTCTTCTTCTACACTCAACGAAAATTATTATTACGATTCAGCGACTTATGCAATGGTACGAGTTATCGATAAAAGTTATCTACGATCTATTCATCTAAAATCATTGCGTATCCCCACCGAAAACGAGTCATACGGATCTGTCATCATCGTGTTTAATCGAGCGCAGAAAATTGGTTGCCGATTCCTTCAATTAAACGCTCGTTGCCATCGTGAGTCTCGCGATGACGGATAATATTTAACAATTTCGCGATGTATCTCTAAAACTACAAGTGCGTGCTCGAGGAAAATGTTGTAGAATAGCTTGCTTTCAACATTGTAATTATCGTACGAATGTTACGACTCGAATTACGGCTCGAATCGCCCGTAACATTGCATGGTTCAGGCCTCTTACTGTACGTCTCTACCTCGTCCCAGTTATTACACGAATATATTGTCCCTAAATTCCCCCCCCCCCACACGTGAATCTTCGTGAACTTTCTACTCTCGTACACGCATCGCTGCCGAGACGGTCTTTATTACGAGTATCTCCTAATTACACCATACCTTACGCGCAACATCAAAGTGCGGTTACTAACGGTAATATGGAACGGGTAGTCTTAAAACAAACGGGTTTGCACCAGTTCTTAATTGTTCTACAAATCTCCCTGTTGCGCGAGATAACTATATAAATCAATTAAAACACCTCTAAAAATAGGCATATTTAAAGTAATCAAATGGCCGATATTGCACGTATGCGCAAAAACGTTAAAATCTTTTTTTCAGGATTTTTTCTTAGCTGCACAATTGTTTGAATTTTTTTTGTTTAAATTTATTTAAATTTCCCCCCCCCCTCTCTCTCTCTCTCAATGCTTCTTTCACTTTACACGTAATTTATAAATCATATTTAAGTATTCAGGAAGTTATTTTGTTACCAAAGATAAATTTCTCAATTTGTAGTTTAGTTTCAAGCAGAATTATAGCTGAATTTCCTGTGAAATTACACTTAAATATAATAAAATTGCAAAATTATATGATTCTTCCGTTGTACTATACATTCTATAAATTTCATTAAGTCCCTTTCGCAGAGATCATTGATCTCGTTTACGAAGCAACCCGGGTACTTGCCTCGCAGATAAACATCACGCGGTCGATTTATATGCATCCGCGTGACACGAAGTAAATACAAAATGCAAGAAAAGAGCGAGGCACGAGCGCGGCGGCAGAAGAGAAAGAGAGAATCACGTCCGAAGGAGAAGAAAAGGGGAAGAAAACGAGCAATAAATGAACGATATGCCCCTGTGCCATGGAAAGTATTGATTCGAGAGCATGATGCTCGGCACGAGGCGTAGAACAAACGAATATTTTCTGCGAATCCGCCTGTGCGTATATACACGTGCGCACGCACGCCCACACGTGCTTGTAAAACGCGTGTATCAACCGCATGTGTCACGCAACAGCCAGAAAGAAGACTTTTGCAGATTTATACGAAATATGAAATATCTGACAAGGAAAAACATAGATGTATTATTTTCTTAAAAAAGAAAAAAACTAAATTTTGTTTTCTTCGTTAGCAAAGTTTTTAATTGCACCTAATTATCAACCGACGTAATTGATTACGAATCAATTATGTCGAGAATATTTATGTATATGAAGGAGAGGATTAAAGTTTTTTAGAAAATAATTTTCTCCATAAGTTGTAATCTGCGGCGAGGAAATTTAGAAAAGTTATACCATAATGAAGGGTTTCTGTGGGAAATTAATTAACTTTCTGGAAGCTGGAAACTGTCAACTATTAAATAATATTAAGTTTAATAATATTAAAAAGTATATAATTTATGTAATATGCGTTCTTTACTTTTTTCAGATTTATGTTGGAACGCATCACTCTTGGAAGAATCTTATCTGCAGTCATAAAAAATTATCGTTGACCCTAACTTGTATATATCCTGTTGATAGAAAAATATCAAATTTTGATACAGTAGACATTCAAATTCTTGTATGATTACTTTTTCTTACAGCAAAACATTATAAAAAATTCCAGAATAAATAAATCAAATTAAAAAATGATTAATTAGATAATATGAGATTTATTCTAAAACAATATTCACTAAACCAATTTTGGGCTCTCCTCAGAAATAATTTTATCTATTTTTAAATTATATGATTGGCGTTCGCAAAATTTTCATGGAAAAATAAGGTTTTCTCTTATCCTAATTAATTAATTAAATAAAAACAGACTAATTACCACTTATATTTAATAACAAAAAATAATAATTTAAAAAACATGTTATATGTGTTTATTAACGAATTATCTTTAATAACAAACGTTCCGCGATTCTTTTATTATACAAAATTGCACATTATTAAAATATTTTTAATTAGATATTGCGTTCTCGAACGCAAATCTGGTTTGTGGCAATTTGTTAAAGGTGTAAGAATTGCATTTTTTTTTGTTTTGTTCCCATATGCTCCGTTTCAAGCTTCCCAAAGTGTCGTATCCGAATAAGTTGCCTCTCCCCTTCTTGCGAGCATTGCACGTATGATGTCATCATGTATGGGGTCATTTGTACACGAAGGGACTACCGGCACTTAAGTATGCGTTTAAAAGGCGGAAGCGTGGTTATAGGGCCAAGTCATACAACGCACATGCACGTAAGCGTTCACAACAAACATGTATGCACTATGATAAATAAAAAGAAGTTCGTTCTGCGGCAAAAAAGAGTTCATTGAACATCGAAAAATTTTAAGCAGTAGATATATTTCAAAGCAGTAGTAATATTTCAAAAATCAAAACTTTTCATAAACACATTTAAATATACATTTTTTAATAATAAATTTTTAATAGTCTTATATAAAACTATAACCACTTTAAATTATTATCCCAAGCGTTATTCTCTCCTACAACTTTATTCGTAATTTTTGTAAAAAATATTTCTTTATTATACGTTTGTAGTAATATTTGTTTACCCGGACTAACCATCCTTAAATTAAATCATAATGATAAAATCGCAGATCTAAAATCGCTAAAACGTACGAAGAGTATTTTATAGCACCGATATTTCATATTAAAATATTTCATACTTAAAATCTAACAGGCTAAAAATAAGTATTTAAGGGGTAATGCGACCCTTCCGCAGACCATTGCTCTTTAGACATTCGCAAAGAAGGGTGAGGCCCTAAGTGAAAAGAATGAGGCATGAAAATATGGATAGCTAATATTTGCAAAAAAAGGAGATTTACTAGACGTAAGGAGATTACTATAGACAAGTTTGCTAAAAATAAACGAAAGGAAAGCAAAGCTAACCGAAGGATACGCAATAAACAAAAAATGTGATTAATTTATGGATTAAAAAATAATCTAAAAATGGATCAACGATTAATTAAACTGTAGAAAAAGAAACAATCAAGAGACACGATAATATTTCAACTAGATATTTCAACAATTATTTGTATTTCCGCGAGGTATAAAAAAAATATGCATATTCCATGTCATATATTGCATAGCGCGTAATAGATTTTTTGCGAACAAGGAGAAATGTTTTTCTATTTACGCATTTGATGAATATAAAATACTTCTAACAGAGAATAGAGAATACTTCTCTCTCTCGCTCTCTCTTCGCTAATTAACCGAGTTATTGCATTCCATTCGAAGCAGAAAATGAAGAACCGCAGTGAAAACTGGGTGAAGTGTCGCGCTCGACAATCGTGCAGTTATTGATATTTACTAGTGCGCAATTTTGCGGAGAAATCAGCTTGACAGTAATAAAAAAAAAAATATCGGAGAAACGCGAAGAAAATAATGTAAACTGCAGTTATTACGTCGTAAGAAATTCGTCAACAGCATATATTAAACATTTAAAGTCATATTCTACTATTTTCATAGAGAAATAGAACTATCTCTTTTTTTACTTTAAAAATGAGTTTTTTCCAAATATTATGACAAATTTCTAAATTTATATATTCTATTTTACTTAAATAATCAAACAGAATAAAATATATACGCGAGCAATTTCACCTTAAGAAGTTTTTGCTGAATTCTGAAAGTCGCTATTAATCTCTTGTGCGAGATATATATTCGTTACGTGTGGGGGAACTTCGGAATATCCTGTGTAATATACTAATATAAAACCCTCTGTGTATCCTGTATCGTTCCTCATACACGTAAACTTTGACCTTATTCTCAGGCACGCGTTACCTTTTTTTCTTATGGATATTTTTACGCTGCAAATCTTGCCAATCTCGCTAAGAGTTAATCTTAAAACTCTGTACGCATATCCAATAATTCAATTATATTACAAATACTATTGTCATCATATTAAATACAGGTACATCATATTAAAACTATAGTATAAACAGATAAATTCGCTATTCGAGTGTGAGAGAAACCATGTAAATACTTCCGTGAAAAAATCCTAAATAAATATCCCCGTTATTCTCAACCCGTTCAAGGAATCGTTTCTCTTTTATCTGCAATTTTCGAGGCTGAAATTTTCGTGCAATTCCCGAGGCCAAGATCCTCGAGCGAGACGAATAACGTCCGAAGCCCATAAAACAATGTAGACTAACAACTGATGGCGGGACAAGCAATTCGTCACCGGGATACAAGAGCCCTTTTAGTTACGGTAGTTCTCGAGGGAGAACCCTCTCATTGAAACGATTTTTTTTTTACGTGGAAAGCCGGTCCCAACGTTTCTCAGGAGGGTTGTCGCTCGCCGCACATTCACGTATATCCCGAAGCCTCCCTATCGCAAGGTTTCCCGTACATCCGGTGTGTACGACAGCCTAACGACGGAGAGGGCCCGACACACGGGATTGAACGCGCGGTCCATTCCCGCACGCTGCGAGCTCAAACGCTCTTCCACGAAGGAAAATCAATTGTCAAACGTTCCCTGCGTCCGCACGAGGAAAACTATACCGCTCTCTACGCACCGTGTGGGTCCTTCCGCTCCTTCCTCACCCCGGGAGTCCTTGTTTTATTTGGAAGTTTCAAGAAAGTACCGCCGAGATCCCCTTCTTGTTTAAAACGGAAACACGCGCGCCTTTCGTTAATGTTAATGTTAATTCTGCATTGCCCGTCGCTGTGTGCATGCGTGACTCGCGAAAATACATTAATTCGCAAAAATCAAATGTGAGTCATTACGCGGATAGCCTGCTTTTACTTTCGACTCGGAATGAAGCGCAGCTTAAATTCAACTTGGGACTTACCATTGAGACAGATTAATTAAACCTCGTGTAATATATTTATTATACCGTCCCCAATTCTAGTCGCGAATGAAAGTTCCATTAAACTCTTGAATAGTAATTGAACTTTTCGCCCGGGCACGCATCGCGAAAGCTCAATTACCGCAATCGCGCACGAAATTATTGTTAATACGAAGATCAATTGTCTCACCCAGAGATTGGTCTTTGATGTCGCGGTTTAAGCCGTGCGCGAATCGACGATTTTGGAACGCACTGTATACAATATATTATAGTCGCGCCCTTGGATTACGGATTCTCTCGCGGATTTGGATGGAATATTATCTGCCTGCCGAGAGATTGTATTTTAAGACGAAAAATTATTTTTAGCAATATCGTTGTCCCTTTGACATTTCGTTTTTCGCGACTATTGAATTCTGTCTCGGTTATAGAGCATTCCCCCCTCTTTCTCTCTCTCTCTCTCTCTCTCTCTCTCTCTCTCTCTCTCTCTCCCCCCCCTCAGTCTCGCTTTCTCTCCTTCTCTCTCGCTTAATTCCACGCTGAGAATAAAGACTCGCGGAATAGATAACGACGAGAGCGCGCGGGTATCAGCGCGCAAGAGGAAAGCGCGAGTGGCAACGACTCACCGAAGTACTTGTCCGGTTCAAGACCCGAGTCCTTGTCGAGGCCGCATATGACGAAGTAATCCGCGAACCGATGTGGATGTTGCTCCGGGCCGCGCGTTATCCCCAGACTCCCGTTCATCTTTCCCGACGCGGATTTGTAGCCAAGCAGCAGCAGCAGCAGTTGCAACGCGCTGCCGCTCACCTCGCGCGGGCCACCTCGACCGCCGCCGCCGCCGCCGCCTTCACGAAATTGATTTCCACATCGCGCACCACCGACGCGGTACTGTCACGTCACTTGGAGCGAGCCGAGACAACAGCTGAGCGAGCGCGCTGCGTATGACGCGACGCGCACGGAACGACTCCTCACACTGTGCGCTCTGCGCCTCCGCGGAGCGTAGCGGAACGGGACGGAATATACGGAGCAGCGGCGCGCGCGGGAGCGGTGCGGTGCGGTGTGCGGTGCGGAACGAATAGCCGCGAATAATTGATCTCTCGCGGCGACGCTTGAAGTTGGCCGCGCGTCGTGAGCGCCGCGTCGACGCGCTCCGCCATAGCTTCAGCGCCGCGGTGAGATTTAGCGCGCGATTTGATTTGGGAGCGGAAATCTTTGAAAATTTATCTGCGAAAACACTGACAGCACCAGTGACAGTCTGGAGGGTGCGATCCACTATAGACGCTTCAAACGCTTCAGAGCATCATTTTGCTCTTGTTTAACATTTGATGAACAACAAGAATGAAATGTTTTCCAAGAACGTTTGAAGTGCCAAGGGGATCGCACCCTTAGCATATACATATATGCTTTGTGGGTCTCTGTCTTCTTCAATTAAAAAAAACGATGTTTCTTAAATTATATTTTATAGCGATAGTTTTAGCTATTTAAACTTTACGCTAAAGTCGAAATTAATGTTATTACAAACATGTTAATTTAATATGTTATTATAAAGCTTAACTCATGCTTATCACAAGTATTTCGTTTGTATGTATATGTTATGCGAGCAAAGATTTCGAACGAAAGATTAATTTGAATTTAAAAAAATAATATAGGGCCATATTCCGAACTCTCTTTTATTGATGAAAGGGTCTCTAAAAGTGGCTTACAAGCTTTCTAATTGGCTGCAAGACACTTTTAGAGGTACTTTTATAGATAAAAGAGAATTCAGAATATGGGCCTTATAGCTATGACGAATTCTCTGCTTCCTCAAAAGTCACTAAATGGAAAATCGTAGGTTTTTATATTTACGTTTTTTTTCTGCAAAACAGTTCCATATTTAAAAAATAACGCAAAAAATGAAATTTTTTATTTTACATACTTTTATGATTTTAATGTGCATTTTAATCTAGTGCCGGAAAAAAATTATTTATATCAAAACATGAGGTTCAAATTTTGTTTTATTATTACAATAACGATACATAAATTGTTATAGTTTAAAAAATTAAATTTTTATGAAAATGATATGTCACCCAAGAATTCGTGCATTTACATATAAATTGTGTTATTTTAATTTTTAGAAACGTCGAATATATATTAACTTAACGCAGAAAAGTCAAAATAACATAATATGTATGTTAAAAATGTCTACACAAATAGAAATCCACTTATACAATTTTTTATCGTGTAATGTTATATATACGCTTTATACGCATTATAAGATACGCAGGCAGTTTTTTTTTCCCCTTTATATTTGTCTGCAGTGCCCACTCTACACATATATATATGTATTTACATGTGTACATACATACATATACACATGCCACACATGCGCGTGGCCGCCAGTGTTCCGCGAGCGCTCCGGCCCGGAAGGTTAGACGTTAGATCCCGATGATTAAGAGCCGGACCTCATAAACACGCGATACGACGGGGTGGTAGCGGCGCCTCAGGACTTTCATCTTTTTACATAGACTACATAGAGGATGGAGGAGATCGACAATATAATAATTCACTCGTTGCGACAAATAGGCTGGTAAGTGGTGCCCGGGCTCCGGCGATTCCGATCGGCTCTCGTTGCTATAGGTTTTTTTCTTCACGGGGTGGCGATAAGGTGGGCGGTGTTTCAGCGATCTCTTCTTCGCGATCGCGATCGTCGCGCACGTGAGCTCATCCGCACGATTGTCTCCTCGCGACGTCGCCGCCGCGTCGGCGTCGAAACGGGCGAGGACTGTCAAACGTTGATACTCGGGGAAAAAATATGGACGTGACGCGAAAGGACCTAAAAATAACGAACGAAAGCTATATCTTCTGTCTTCCTGCCTTGGAGGAATTCCAGAAGATGCCACAGGCTGACTCCCCCCTGCGTCTCTCTTGGCTTCTTCCTTATTACAAGCGAATGTTCCTTTTCAGTGACATTGAAGAGAACGTAACGAATCTAAGTGGCTTCAACACCGAATTAGTTGTGGAAGCTACTGTAAGATGCTTAGAAGCAATAAGGCCTGGTCTAGGCCTGTCCACTGTACTACCCGTGAACATGGCAGCGCGCTTTCGACTGGGCGCTACTCTCGCACAAACGTGCACGGTAAATATCTCTTGTCTTTTTTACAGACTCTGGAACGTAGCCATTTGATTTTGCTGATTTTTTTCGGTCAATTGTAATTACAGGAACTCGGGTACAGAGGTGACATCGGCTACCAGACGTTCCTGTACAACTCAGAAGCAGATCTGCGGAGGGTATTCATGTTTCTCATCGAAAAACTGCCAAAGGAGAGTGAGAAAACTGTAAACGAGTCCATCAGTAAAGTCGCTTTATTAGAGAAATCGGTAGCGTCCGCGATATCCCAAGGACTCTCTGTACCATGGTTACCGTATTACTGTCACAAAAAAGGGTTCAGGAACAGAGGAAGAGCGAGTGTCCCCTACGCGTCTGTAAATATCCAAGTACCAATAGCAAACGTGGAGGATGGTAATATATTAACATAAGTTGTAATATACATTAATAAAAATTGAATCTGAATAGTTGATGCACGAAACCAGTATATCGTTATTATTGCAGATTACAAAGACTACTGTATGCGCTATTTACAATCAGTGCCTGAACAAATGCAAGACATTTCATGCTTTTTACCTTCAATGATATCGCATAACGCGAGAGCGCTTAATGCTTCTTCGATAGATATTATGGAGCGCATAAATTGGCTCAATAGCCAACAGCCTGAAAAAACTGCTTATTCTAATGCACATAATATTGTCAAAGAGTTTAGCAAGTTCTCGTCAGAGAACAAGACGCAAACTTCAACAGTAAGCGTGCAAGAGATACATCTTATACATATTATATTTTTCTGTAATAAAGCGAATAGTCGCTATATTATATAGCAGAATATTATATATTTTACATATTTGAAACGATTGTTAAACTTTCAGGAATCTCAGGTGAAACCAGAATCCATGATGCATCCAGTGCTTCCAGATGAAGAAACATTAAGAAATGAGGCAAAGCAGGAAGTTGAAACAGAAAAGATGAAAACGGAATGCGAGAATATTAGAATAAATATAGAAGAATTACAAAACGAAATTAAAAAATTGACCACTAGATTAGCCCAAGCGACGATAACTAATCAGAACGAAGAGAAGGAATTAAAAATCAGTGAGGAACAAAAAAAGATCAAAGCAAAAGCATACGAATTGCTTCAAGATGGACCTGAGAATATAAAAAAATTGGAATCTGCAATTGAGGCTAGTACGAGCAAATTGATTAATTTAGCAAATCAGTGGGAAAAGCATAGAGTACCCTTAATCATGAAGTATAGGCAAGAACGGGAAAAGCATTCCACAAAAGCAGTAAGTAAATAAGTTTTAGAGTAACAAGAAGGTGCTATGTAAATAGCATAAAATATATAACTTTTACAAACGATTACATTTTTACATAGAATGCGAGCCAAAAGAAGCTGGACGAGATCAAATTGTTAAAAGAAAGGGAGAAAGAACTTCAGGAGGAATGTCGGAATAAGGATCAACAGTATTCACAGTTGGTCGCGGAAGTTCAGAAACTTCCGAAAGAAGTGAATAGATCTGCATACACTCAACGAATTTTAGAAATAATAAATAACGTCAGGAAACAGAGGGATGAAATAAGCAAAGTTCTGGCGGATACTCGTGAGATTCAAAAGGAAATCAATACGCTTACCGGGAGATTGGAGAGATCCTTTACTGTCGTAGATGAACTGATATTCAGAGACGCGAGAACAAACGAGGCTTCGCGGAAAGCTTACAAATTATTAGCGACGTTACACTCGGACTGCAATGAACTCGTGAGTTTAGTCGAGGAAACGGGCGCGACAATACGGGAGATTAGAGATTTGGAAGAACAGGTAAGATGTCGAATAACAGCAGAAGATAAAAAAAAAATAGATTTATGTAGCGCAGAGAAAATCAGTATTCAATCTAACATTTATTCAGATCGACTCTGAATCAGCGAAGAATGTCGGTGCTAATTTGGAAAGGATAACTGCCGATTTGAAACAGATGAAGCAAGAAACCGCCGCGTTAACCGCGCAACTCCAGAGTAAAGCCTCGTGATTGTTATGTACAGTGTTGCGCCATTTTGCAAATTGTAATATTCAGGACCAGATGGGAATCTAGTACAGGTACGAAATTCATTTTTCACGATAATCATGTACAATTAAAAATATTAGGACATAATTTAAAATTTTCTATAGGATTACATAAAATCATAGACCCATTTTGCTGTTTTACAGAATATAAACGAATACAATCGAATGCATCAAAGACCAAACATTTTTTAGCTGCGCAACTGGCAAAATATAATGCGATATTGCCGGTGAGGATCTCCACGAATCTACTAAGTTGTCTGCTAAAAGAACGTGCCTTGGCCTGGAGTCGTCAGGCATTAGGCTTCTGTTAGCCTCTGGCCAAGTGTATAATAAAGACACCCTATTAATATCGATGCTCAAAGAGACATTATTTGTTATAAAGCCTAATAATTTTTTAGCATCGAGTTCAACTTTCGTATTTCTCACAACTTGAAGATCTGACTTACGGCTGTAAATAAAATAACTGCTAAAACTTTCGAACAAAAAAACATGTACAAAATATAGAATGTGTACGAATAATGGTAAAATCAACGTTTAATAATTTATACATACTCTCCTTGAAAATTATTTTCACAAATATATGTGAGAGATACATATAATATCAAATTATAATAAGATAACAGTTCCGTTGACTTCTTTTTGTTCTGGTCCTCTATATATACGTAACTCTACCTCTTTATTTTATATAGTACACTTCATCTCTTACTTTTAATGTCCGGCGGTATGTAGGACTCTATAGTAACTAAGTTTCTTAATTTCTTTTCACTGTTGGGTATAGCACGGATACGTTCATCTTCTTTGCGTTCCTTTTCCTGTATCTTCTCTATTTGCAATTCGATTTCTTCCTCCTTATCGAAGAATGTCAAAAATTGTTCTCTCTGTTTCAAATCCTTCTTCATCTTCTTTATATTACTGATTCTTCTTTCTCTCTCTATTGCTTTCATCTGCGCTTCTAATACTGAAGTTCTTTCACGCTCCCAATCGAGATAAACCTGAAAATTCAGAATATATTTGGCAATTTTATAATTCATTACAAGCATTGAGTAATTAAGATTCAAAGCAATTCTTTGATTAATATTCATTACCTGACATTGTTTAGATATATCTTTTTCAGCTTCCTCGTTTACGGCTGCTTTAATAAGGTTTTCTACTGCTTCGATGAAACTTTCTTTAAGATTTTGTTTCTCCTTCAACACGGACAATTGAGCTTCTACAAGTTTGAACCTTTCAGCATCTTGATCTTCAAGTCCACTGTTATCTTTCGATATCAATTCGAATACTTCTTCATAAACTATCTTGTCTTGCATCGTCTCTAACCATTTCTTCATTAAGTTCAATACATCGTCATACTTTTTATACAATATTAAGCCCCTTAATTGGCAAGTTCTCCCTATAGCGTCTGCCCTATGCTTCCCCAGAAAGTTCAGCGTCTTGCCGACGAGATCTCTCGGATCGGTGAGATCGAAATGATCGTCGAAGTATGAATTTCTTAGATATTTTACGCGTATCTTCACCTCCTCTGTGGTGGTGTCCACCGGAACCTCAGGTTTCTTCCAATCGTCAGGATTTTCCAGGTATCTGTGACACGCGTACAAGCACAAAGCATTGGTGATGGGATGATCCGCGTCTTCCTGCAACATGACCAAGCTTGCCACCTTGGCGGCAGAGGCATAATCCTTCCTCTTTATGAAGTAGTCCATGAGTATGTTGTAGTCAAAGTAATCGGGGAATATGCCGTAATTGAGCCTGTCGTTCAGCACCTCGTGCAGCTCCTGGACGTGATCGTGCCGTAAGAAGTACCGCATCACGGCGTGGTGCGTCGAGTCGAGTATATTCGTCGTCTCCACGGATTGCCTGAGATTGTTCAGAATCTTCATCACCTCGTCGACGTACAGGTCGTCGGTGACGCTGTTGACGAAGATGTCGACGTCGACGGCGCTCACCTTGCCGACGCTGCCGTACTTCTGCTCCAGCTGGACGTAAATCGTCGTCGGGTCGATCCTCCGCAACAGCGGCGACTCCAGCCTGCGACTCCACGCCTCCTCGCAACGATACGCCTCCGACAGGAACAGCCTCCTCTGCACTCGCGCCGCGAGATCCGTGGATCCTCCGCGACGCACCCGGCAGAGCCTGTGACCAAGTCTGAGCGTTTTCAGCATCCCGATTGTTGAATTACTCGCGCGTAATCACATAACCTTGTCGTCGCGAGTGACGTAACCGGGCAATAGATGCCCTCCTCTGTCTCCTTCGTTGAATCCTCGTCTTCTCTTCGGATCACACGCTTTTTGTTTATCAATTTATTAGCCGGATTAACGATACCTTCGAGATTTCAGAGATATCGCCACGCTTCGCGATACAAACTATACAGATTACGTTTTAAGGTTATGCCAGAGCGTTCTGGTTTCATCGAGCTGATCGAGCATGATGCTATTCTTTTCGGCTGAACGCTGAACTTCTTGCACGGTTCATCTTTCCTCTCTTTCTTGTCACATTGGAGAGAAAAAGAGAAAAGATGAACCGTGCAAGAAGTTCAGCTAAATAGAGAACAGACCTTAACAGCTGACCTAGGGAAATTTGCATCAAATTATCGCCAACATTCGCGAACGATCCCCCTCGTCGATGCCGCGATGCCGCCGATAGATGTGTATCACGCTCACGCGTGACACGCGTCATGGACGCATTGGAGAACGATCTGAATAATTGCCAATGGAATTTGGACGTACGAGTTCAAATTTGTTTGCGAAGTTCGATCTCGGATAATCCTCGGACTGAGAGTTTGTAATTAGTCGCAAAGCTCCAGTTTCACCTCCGTCGATGAGCTCGGTTAAATGGACGTCAGTGTCATGAGGAACATGCCCAGTGCGATGCTGCAAAATATCATAGAATTTCGTAAATTAAGACAAGAGATGAATCATCGTGTGCAGCTTATTGTATATAGAGACCGCATGGTTTACGACAATGTCACTGTCAAATTGCACGGTGTATCTAGGTACGATGAACGCGGTCAACGGCTCACCTCGCTTCCGCACGACGATGATAGCTGTATGTGTAAATTCACACGAGTCTGTCTGTACCGGAAAGGATTCAATTCCTACCTCGTCTCAGCCTATGTCGCGATGCTGTCGAAGTCATACGTCTACCGTAAGAACGCTACGAGGGTGTTGAAACATTTTCAGACGGCGTGCGACAGGCCGTACGATATAGAACATTCGCAGAAGATATTTATAAGATTGAGAACACCGAGGAAGCAATTCCTGGATTACAAATGGCAAGTGATTTGCGGTGATTTTACAATATGATTTTAACCGTTACGGTCTTTCACATTTATCCTTTCTTAGGAGCGAAAAATTAATGCAAATGGTTGTAGAGAGGCAAGAAGCTGATCACGCTATGTCTTGGCTGTCCACGCTTGGAGGAGCGTTTTCCGCATTGGGAGAAGAATTTGAACACTGTGTAAGTAAGCGGGCCTAGCTTTTTCATCGAATTATGTATAACGTGCTTTTCGTTAATCCGACGTATTTTGTACGCAGGCTAAAATGGCAGGGAAAATCTCGGTGAAGCAGTTCGAGTTGGCGTTGCGCCTTGACAATCCTCTCCTTGTTGCCCGTTGCGAATTGTACGCTGCCCTAAGCTTCATTCAACGCGGCAACTTTACCACTCCAAAGTACATGATACGAAAAATTTATAAATTTGCAATTAAGAAAAAGGACGTTCGCCTCCAAAACATGTGTCAGGGTGTATGGGCCAAATTGCGATACAGTTACAAGCAATACAGACAGCAAAAGAAGGCCTTGAAAACTTTGAGTATATCCTCCGAGGTTTAGGAAATTTACTTTCCGCGTTTTTGCAAGCATATTGATAATACATTATTTTACAAGCATACATTGGTTCCAAAGTTTCTTTAACACTACCTTTTACGTACCCACATCGAGCGAGAAACAGTAGGCAATGAAGTTAAGACGACTTGTTGAGCAAAGTTTTTTAATCATATCGGCAAGTCTTTATTAAATTTTACATATCTATCTATATATACCATCTCTCTATTACTTCATTTTGTAATGTGTACATGTGTGCAAATTTTAAAATTAACATGCACAGAAATACGAGCGCCTCTACGCGCGCTATATCGTACAGTAAATTGCTGCTCTTGAATAATGAAAATTCATTAAATCGCAGGTTATGCAATACGACAGGAAATTTGTTTGCAGTCTATTTATTTTTGTTTGTATGAGATGTAGTTTGTCGCACGTGTTAAAAACGAAGTATTGATACAACCATTTGGTTAATCATAGCGGTAAATTACGTTTAAGACCGATACATTATTGCCTACTAAGATAAAGTATGCGACGCAACGTAACACTCCTCTCTGTTTTCACTGATACGTTGCACGGAAACTGCGGTATTTTTTTATACGCACGCGTAAAACGACGATATTTCGTGATTTCAAATATGGTAACTCATACATTCAGTCTTGATGATTGAACTAAACCCTCGTATACTGTAATAAACGAAACGGACTTATACAATTCATATGAACGACAAAGCCACTTATCAATACTGCTGCATTCTCTTGTATAAGGTACAAAATATTGGTATATTTTGTACAATCACTGCCCCCGGAATTTTTATCAAATACTTTGTTTTCTCGTGTTATGGGTTGAAATCCTCCTGGTGAAATAAAATGGCTTGCCATTGCATTTAGTTAAATCACTTTAACATCAATGAGCGAGCGTGCCCATGGGATCCCAGGCAGGTAAAACGACGGGTTCCTGATTGAAAACAGCCATCACGTCCGCGGGTACGTATTTTTTATCCACGACCGCTTCAAAGACGAAATCGGCGAACCATTCGGTGCTCACGACCTGGTAGCCCTTCTGCCCGTGATCCTCGCCCCACGAATTCTCTATCCGGAACTTCTTTATCTTACCCTCGCGCTGAAACAGAATAGCATTCATATGTTAGATATATCATTAACAAATATCGCTCGAATTATCTTATGCGTTCGATATAGAATAATATTCGAAAATGCTCACATCTATTGAAACGGCCGTAAATGCCATCGCATGCACCATCATAGAGTCCCCATAGAGCAGTCTATCGGCCTTGGAAAGTCCGACGTGAATGTCGGTGCCGAACATCAGCTCAAAGTTGTAAGCTTTTATATCGTGGATACCGTGCTTATCTATTAATCTTTTGTTAACGTCGCAACCGAACCAAACAGGCTCGTTATCTTTAATACTCTCGGCACACAGTTTCATCAGCAATTCCACCGGCTGATTGTTGTACCGGGTAGTTTTTCCACTCACGACGTTTCCCAGGCAATCCACGGTATAGAGCTTCCCGTAAGGATTACCCGGTCGTGGATCGGTTACCAGGCATACTTTATCGTTCACGTTGTAATGAGATTTCACGTAGTTCTCGTAAAACTCCAGTGGCGTGATCGGGCCCACGCAATTGTAATTCTTCGACTTGTCGTAGTATTCCCATGTAACCTTCTCAGAAGGTACACCCAAACAGATACCGATTATCCGATAGATCACCGTCATTTGCTCGCTTATTCGCGTCTTCAGCTCGTCGTCAGACGCGCCATTATCGATCATATCTCGCAGAGCCTTGGCGTACTCCCTCAGTTTGCTCTTCAGCAGGCTGTTCATGCGTACGCTGGACTCGCAGCTGTACGACTCTGGGAAACACGTTTTCGGCACGACACCGTGTCTGGTTATCAGGTTGACGATCATGTCCCACTGGCCACCGTCGCAGGTGGGGTCGGTTAACAGGAAGTTAACCAAACGGCCCTCGACCGGCTCGCCGCGTTTCGCAGTGTTCACGATGTTATGCAGGAAATAATTGCAACGTTCTACCTGCAAGAGAAACATAGCTGTAATCCGAGTCTACGTTAAAGGCTTGTCTACAATAGCCGTAACATTATGCAGTAAGACATAAGACCAGGATTAGCTAAGTAAAGCTATAGACCAGGATTTTTACAGTTCAAATACAATCAATTGTGGTTGGTCAATTTTTTACTGTTTATATCTTACGGCTATTGTAGCAGTAGGCTTAAAGGCGAGGCGGGATGCCGCAACGTTGCCCCAAAAATGGCATGTACAGACCTTATCCCAGAAGAACAGGTAAGCCTGGCTGAACTCAAACTCGTCTAGATTATATTGCTTCATGAAGCTGGTTCTCATGACGTTTAGGATGGCAAACAGCCAGCACCTTCCCGAGTTCTTTTGGTTGGTCACAGGCTTGCCCTCGGTCTCGATCTTATGGGTGAAGACGTGTTGGGTCTCCTCCAGGATCTTCCTCGAGGCGCACGCCTCGATGGGATTCGTCTTCGTGCAGACATTCTGCGCCAACACATTGCGGCTGTCGGCGTAAAACTTTGCACGCAGCTGATCGAGAACCTCGGGAGTCAGTGGACCTGTTCAAAAGAGAGAAGAAACATTTAGTTAAAATTCCGTACAGCTTATCAGCCTCGATCTCAATTACAATTGTCAACCGCGTGTTGTGAGAAAAAACGCACTATCATCGTCGCGTCGGTAAATATTTGTTCGAGATGAAGATACGCGCGGACGTTCGCGCGATCCGATAACGACGGAGCGGGGGGGGGTTCGCGGGATGCCGATTTTGAAGATTATTAATAGCGCCCGAGGGTGTGGCTTGCACCGAGAGGCAAAAAAAATCGGGCATATTCGGAAAGGTTAAGGCTGGTCAGTTACATTCCCGCGTATCGATTCGCGCGTCTAATCCGAGGCCCCTTTTCGCGCTATATTCCCCGAAAAGGGCGCTTTCTGTTCCATTCTCGTCGCGGATCGAGGTACTTCCTCGATCTAAATAACATGTACATGTGCAACTTACAAACAACCATCGTAACGGATACGAGCGAGCTCGAGCAAACCCAGGCGACGCCAAGAACAGCCGAGAAGTCCGCGATCGCGCTGCGCTCCAAGTGCTCCAACACTCCAACTGCGTTCAGAAGGCCTGCAGCGTTTATGGAAACGGCGCACCTCGCTTTTATCCCGTGATCGATAGACAAAGCAAGATCCACCGTCGCTCTATCTCGCTTCCTCTCCTTTGTGCATCCGCATTGGGCGGCCGAAAATGCGCGATCTGTGGGATTTTCCGTTCCGGAGGATCTTTTCGAATGGTTACACAAGACTTTCCCCGGAAAACTGGCGCGGCCTCCCCGGACCGGCACACTCCGTGGGATAAATAAACATTTCAGAAGCGCGATAAAATTATATAAAATATATGGATCTGGAAAATTTTTTTCGCACATTTCATCGTTTTTAAGTTTCCCGATGTCTTTTTTATTTTTTAATTATTTACTTGGCATTATAAAGTTTTTCATCTTTTGAAGCAAAAGTGATTTTACACAATAAAATTGCAAAAATTGCGTACCGAGTATCTTTTCTCTGTATTTACATATTCGTTATATTTAGAGTTAGTTTTCTCTTTACATACATAATCAATTTTATTAAAATTAGACCACGTTAGAAAATGGGTAATTAGAGGATATCCTTTTACTTTTCTTTTACGCGGAGATTGTAACAGGTTTTCGGGGCGAAATATGTACAGTATAATTTTATTGAAACCGTCTGTGAAATTAGTTTCAAAAAGTTATCACAAGACTCACGCTTAGATCAATGTTGATTGTACTTGAAACTATATATTATCGTCACCTAATAATTGTTATATATTTATCTAACTAATCATCGCTTATAATTATCGATCCGTTCCTCTTTTGAGGAATCAGATTTCTACGGTAGGGGTGGATGGCTCCGCTTTCGATTCCAAGGAGAACGGTGGTATTCTACAATCGAACGCATATCCATCTTCTCTTTCCATCCTGAACGTTCCCCTGAAAAACAGAGTTGTTGAGGAAACAATTACAGTAAATGATACCTTTTCTCGTTGACGAGAATCTAAGTACGCGTGCTTACCACATGTGGCCGCTAGGAGCTTGCAAGCTCACATGACTACTGTATTGAAAAGCCGGTAAAGCTTTCGATAACACTGGTTCCTGACCCACTACGCCTCTTCCTCTGACGGTTTCCAACGTACCCGACAGGCTGAATATTCTCCAATGTCTTTCACGCAACTGCACGCTCAGCTCACCCAAGTTTTCTAGTCGGATGCAATAACGCCACTAGAAAAGATATAACGAAGAATTACCGTTTAATTCAACCTCGGGTCTCTTTTCCAAATTGAATGAAACATTTGACTTTGTTACCGAACTCACCCAGTATACAGAAGTGGTTTGACTCTCTCTGCAGCCCATGTAAAATGGTATAACGGTAATGCGAATATTCTCGGTCGTTTCCTTATGTACGTCCGACAATTCGAGCCACGGATGATTCTTTTTCTGCCACGTGCGAAGAGTCTCCTGTGCCACGAAGCACGGCTCCTTATCTGGATGATAGGTCAGAAACTTATCGAACAGCTCGTGCTGCAGCGCCGCTTTCTCGTTCGTGCTGTACGGCAATACGTCCTCGTGAGCGACATAATCCAATCCTGGAATAGCGTACAGGCTGCGACTGCTCTCATGATTGCCCAGGAAAGTAACTGCCTCGGTTTGAGCACGCTGCAAGCATATAAATGTTACGCCGAGTGTTAATCACTGTAACAACGTTCTGAATGATGCTTACTATGTAAGGACAATCACGTTGATCAATCAAAACTTGATAAAACGTGTGCGTCCTGCCTTTCACTTCTTTCTCGCCAACACTGTTAAAATTGCTGTTATCTTTTCTGTAATTAAATATACAGATTATCCGTATGATATTTATATATGAAACAAGCAGATATATTTATCTGTATAATTGTAAATAACTATACATACTCATCCTTCTTAGTAGATATATCTCTGTCGTACACTCTTGCCAGCCATGGAAATAAAATCACACCACGGTAACCGAAGACTCTGTGTAAAATTAATTGACCCGTGTCATATTTCCCTTGTAACTTTGGCGTCTCCAGTTTGCCGACTTCCGCCAATCTGCAAATATATTTATTGCAAACATTGTTACATAATTTTATATATATATATATATATATATATATATATATATATATATATAAGTACTATTTATATACATACAAATATTTCTATCACACATATTTAATTCATAACGTAGCAGATTATAACAAGTTACATAATTCATAAGGATATATCTAAATTCAAACTAGGTAGCAAGAATGAACAATCGCACAAACATAATAAGTTATTTTTTTCTTTAGTATACTGATAAGAAATATTCATTAATGCAGTTCTTATTTGCTGCATTATCCATTTGTTTTATTTGTTCATGTTCATATATTCCTTGTTTGATCCCAAGTTTGGTTCCTTAAAGCTTAATACAGATATAATATAAATACAGATACTTTACGTTTCAACAACGCAAATTATTTGAATTGACAGATGGTAACAATCCCCTTTGCTTCTCTCTTTTCTAAGACTATAATGTGCATAAACAGGATAAGGAAAAACAGATCTGCAATAATCAGCATCGTAGTGGATCCTCACTCGAAAATGTAGTCTTTCTACGTCAATAGCTACTTGGTTGTAACGTGAGATTACTCGAAGCGTTTAACAATCCACAATTTCGTTCACTTCGTGCGTACCTGATGCATCGCACGTGTTGCAGGCGTGTCGCGGGCGCCTTCAGAAGCGTTCGTCTCAGGTTGCGGCCGACGAGACTCCGCACGAGTTCCATAGCTATGTCCGAGAATTATTGCCGGTACCTAACGTGACCTGGGAAGAATTTTACGTCGCAGGATGGAAAACCGCGGTCGACGGTCGCTGCTGCGTTGACATCTCTACTGATTTTTACGGATCATCTCAGAATGTACCCGCGGAGGTTATACTGTTTATATCGCCGACGAGTTTTCGGACGGGGAACGGTGGGGAAAGGGAGCGAGGACCGCGAGGAGAGTAGTGGAAAAATTCAAAGGGTCAATCTGTTGGCTATGAGGGAAAGAAGAGTCCGTATCGAGTAATAATTCTTGCGCATTTTGTACTTGATTAATTTAAACCAAAGAGCTAAGTAACTAAACTAATTTAAACGGATAAAGCGTATCGTGTTTTCCAATAAATAAACGTCGACTCGAACACTCGAAGCACGATTGGGAGACGTGGCGATTTTTCGAACGGAATCCGCGTCCGCGGGCGGCGATTCGTCGCCGCGCGCGCGTCGCGTCACGGCGGGGGAAGAGGAGAAGAAACGACGTTGATTGGCCGCCGCGGGTCAAGCGTGAACGGCGTCGCGGTTCGGTGAAAACGCGGCGACGTCGGGCCGGGCGGCCGGGCCTCTCGGGACCTTGCGAGCTTCGAGATAAATCGCGCGCCGTGCGGCGGCAACTTCGCGCCGCGCGGCTCGGCGCGTCCGCAGTCCGCCGCGCCGTCCACCAATGGGCGCGTTCAGCAGACACAACTGTTGAGTCTCGTCTTATCAACAATCTGCGTTGATTGGTCGGTTCTAGAAGTAAGAGCCAATCACGTTCGATTGCTACTGAGCGGTTTGTTCTGCTGAACGCACCCAATGGGAACGCGGGGCGAGGCGGGCCGGTGATGTAGCGAGTAGAGCGACGCATCGCTGATCGCATCGCGCCGTCGTGGTCGCGGCGAACTTCAGGCGATCGAATTGCGCTGTCGCGTCCCTCGGCACGCTTCCGCGTACACTGGAACGAGAAGAGAGTCCTCGCCACCGTTTTTCCTCTCCACCGACGCCGCGGTCCTGCCGACCATGCCAAGTGTCTACGGAAAGTCGCGCGGATCACGTCGCGGGCGGTACGCACGCACTTAGTTAAGAACCAGGGCGGTTCGGAAAAAGCCGCGGCTTGTGTGCGTAAAGACCGTGGCGAGTGCTGCGGCCCCGTGAAAGAGGCGATTCCACCGCGCGGCGCGGGCGGCCCGTCGTCGGGATATAATTTGCTTTATCGATAGTTTCAGTGTCACAGGCCCTGCGGCGCCTATGCATATCTCCAGGTAACGCACGACCACGCGTCGCCGTCGCTCATTCCCCTTTTCCCGCCACGGCGTTCCCCGGCCTCGGCCAGCACACCTCGCGCGGGTCCCCGTTACGCGAGAATCTTGTTTACGTCGTGGCTTGTATACGTGCACGGCGAGCGCACATAACCTCGAAACCGACGGCCTCCGACGGTTGTCCGTTGCTCCGATAATCAGTACGCCCGTCAGCTTACCGATACGACGTCGAGTAACACGGTATTTTGTCCCGCTCACGTTCCACCCGACTGTTTCGTGAACCGAGGTGAATCTCCGTCCTGGCGTCTCTCGTGAAATATGTTGCCAAACCATCCGTGTAAAGAGGGTTCCCCAGTTTTCATTGATCGTCACCTAATCTAGTGTTCAGATCGTTATCGCATTGACACTTTTGTCTTGAAATATATTAGAATGTGATTTACATCGACAATCTTCTTTTTAAAATATGATATTGCCAGCGTTGTACCTTAACATTAACATTAACATTGAGCTTTATATTACGTGAGATTTTTAGAGTATACTTATTATAAATATGTTGTGTAAATTCTTCTAAACCGACCTATAGAAAGCACAATTTTAAGTATCCTATAAGAATCTCATAGTTTCATATAAATCTATATAGATTAAAGGCTTATTTCTCTTTTGAAAGTTACCCGTTTGTTGTATTTTCTGAAAAACGAGATTGTACTGTTAAACATAGCGTATATGTGAGATAAGATATCAGTGACATATTACTTAACATAGACCTTGTGAACAAATCAAACAAATCGTTGAAGATATCAAAATCGTGTTCCCTGTATTGTAAATCCCTTTCAACTCAAACCATGTCTTATAGATCTTTATACATAGATAAATATCGCATTACAGAATTTGGACCGTGTTCTAGAATACATTAAAGATAAAGTGCTTGGTTACATTTGGTTGGTTTACTAAGTAGCCACCATGTCTGAAATAATATACCCGCAAGGGTGCAGATCAGTCACCGAAGATTTAGGTCCGGATGAGCTGATCAGAAGACTCAAGGTATACTTAGGAAGGCATATCTTACCGCTGTGACAAACAATACATTTATTATGTAAGACACGATACTAAGATGTAACAATTATGTAGACACTAGCGCACACGTTGCAAGCTATGGGACAAGATGAGGGAATGTATCAGCAATACATACCACTGGCATTACATTTGGCGGAAGAGCACTTTTTAATGCATCAGAGCAAAGATGTACAATTACTGATTGCTTGCTGCATCGCGGATGTTTTAAGAGTTTACGCACCAGAGGCTCCTTATAAAGATGCCGATCAGGTAAATATTCCAGTTATAATTGTAATAATTTATTGAAGGATCCATTAATCATTCACATGAATTAATCATGGATTATTGATTGAACTAAGCAGTTTATCATTGCTGTTTCTAATATGACTTTTTAGGTCAAAACGATATTCCTGTTCCTTATTAAACAACTGGCAGGTTTAAAAGATCCTAAAGATCCTGCTTTTAAGAGGTACTTTTATCTACTTGAGAATTTAGCTTATGTCAAATCTTTCAACATGTGCTTTGAGCTAGAGGATTGCCAAGAGATTTTCTGCGCATTATTTTCCCTCATGTTCAGAATTGTGAAGTGAGTATACCCGAAGATGAAGATGAAAAAACAGATTGTTAAGATTTCTGCAATGTGATGCGATTAATACAACGTATTTTTAGTGACGAGCATTCTGGTAAAGTTAAAAGCTTCATGCTGGATGTTTTATGCCCACTTATTACCGAATCTGACATTGTCAGTAACGAACTTCTGGATATCATACTTATGAATATTGTAGAACCAAACAAGACGCAAAAGAAGAATGCATATTTGCTGGCTAAAGAGTTGGTAATCAAATGTAGCGATACATTAGAACCATACATTCAAGCGGTAAGTAATGAGAGTGTTTCTGCCAAGAAACAAATGTGCTGATTTTCTTAGAGACATTTATACAATACTAAAACTTTGTAATGTTTTACAGTTTTTCAATCATGTCTTAATACTGGGTAAGGAGGAGAAGAGTTTACAAATTTGCAAGAAGGTATACGATCTGATCTATGAGTTGAATCACATATGTCCGAGTGTCTTGCTGTCCGTCCTTCCGCAACTAGAATGTAAATTAAAATCCTCATCTGAGAATGAGAGATTGGGCGCTGTAGCATTGCTTGCTAGAATGTTCTCTGAAAAGGGCTCACAATTAGCCGTACAGCATACACAATTATGGCGGGCGTTTTTGGGACGATTCAACGATATCAGCGTGTCGATTCGTAATAAGTGTGTGCAGTATTCAATGCACTTCTTACTAAATCATCCTGAATTGAGGAAGGATATCACGGATACCTTGAAACTGAGGCAACACGATGCCGATGAAAGTGTCCGTTACGAAGTCGTTATGGCTATAGTGACAACTGCCAGACGGGACTTCGAAGTTGTGTCAGATAGTGAGGACTTGCTCGAATTTGTCAAAGAAAGGACTTTGGACAAAAAGGTAGAATATTAAATTTAACAAAGCTACTTAAATTTAATACTTACGTTTATGGCTTGAGTTTATTAATAATTATCTTTTCAGTTTAAAATACGGAAAGAGGCGATGTCCGGCTTGGCTATGATATATAAGAAACATTTGAACGATGCCGACGTGCCGCAGGCAACAAAGAAAGCGGTTATTTGGATAAAAGATAAAATATTACATGGTTATTATATGGCAGGCATGGAAGACAGATTGCTGGTGGAGAGATTGCTAAATACGTGCCTAGTACCTTATCAGTTGCAAGCTGAAGAGAGGATGAAAAAATTGTACCATCTTTTAGGTACAATTGATGATCATGCTTCTAAAGCATTTGTGGAACTTCAGAAGCACCAACTTGCGTATGTTATGCATTAATTGTTTTAATTTACAAGTTACCACAAAGATGTCTTTTAATATAAATTAGTTTATTACATGTTTAGTGTGCGAAGGGCAGTAGTTGAATGGATAGACATTGTGAAGAAACCAGACGCTAAAAATGAGCTAATGACGAAGATTCATCAGATATCGCGCTTCCTGCCAGATCCCATGAAAGTACAGGAGTTTCTTCAAAAATTTAGCTCTCATATGAAGAAAGACGCCAGATTATTACAGGAAATGGAAACAATTGTGCAACCGAATGTCTCTTGCAAGGAATGCGCTGAAACGATCACTAAGGTTCTCAAAAAATTAGGACAGCCCGTTATGACTAATTTATATTATAATACAATTAAGATGCTGCTCGAAAGAGTAAGCTCTGTCATGATTGACGAAGAGGCAATTCGAGTAAGTATCTTATCTTTCGGAGTGTATTTTATTTTATTTTTTATTTATGAAGAAACGTTTAATATGTATGTATATGTATAAATCAGGTTTTGATCGGATACGTCTTAGACTGTTTAAAGGGAGGTAACGTGATAGACGAAATCGGTCTTAATCCGAATAATGCTGGGGAGAAAGGATTAAGACTATTAGTGGTAAGTCGACAATTCGGTATTCTAAAAATAAATGTTTGAATGTAATATAATATAAATTTTTTTATACATTAAGAGATAATTTTGTAACTAAGAGCACAAGTACATTATCCGAAATATTTCAGATGCTTTCATTTGTATTCGGTCCGCATTTCCTGCATAACGATATATTGATGCAATTGGTCAATTTGCTTGAATTGGAGGACGAGATGGTAGCACCGTTAGTTCTCTCTATCTTCACGTTCTTGGGAAAATATAAACCTCTATGCGACGTGGCGCCGGACATTATGAATCTTATGGTACCGATATGCAAGAACTTCGCTGAGACGGGAACACCGAAACAGGCAAAACAAGCTGTGAGATGTTTGTTCGTCAACATGACCAATATTCATGATACCATCTTCCCCGAGATCATCGAGAGAATTAAAAACACGCTGACGCCGACGTCGGAATATTATCGGACGTCTATAGTCACGTTAGGTCACATAGCGTATAATTTGCCAGAAAAATATCAAGTACAAATAAAAAATATGGTGTCCAGGAAAGTAAGTGCAATAAAGTTAACAGTTATAACGTTAACACTTGTAATAAGCATTTTAGTACTTTATTGTACACGGTATGATCTTTGCTTCTGCAGATAGTTAAAGAATTACTAGTGAAGGAAAGCAGCGAGCAAACCTCCGAAGCTATCGAGGGAGATTGGTGCAAAGAGGATGAATTACCCGAAGAGACGCGATGCAGATTGGAAGGCTTGAAGTGCATGGCTCGTTGGTTATTAGGATTAAAGTCCGACGTATTGTCAGCGCAAAAGACGTTCAGAATGCTGAATGCTTTCATGGTGAACAAAGGTGACTTGCTGTCACAGGGACGTTTGAGCAAAGCTGAAATGAGTTGGTTGCGATTGCAAGCGGGTTGTTCAATGTTGAAGATATGCGAACAGAAGGGCGTCGGCGATCAATTCACTGCAGAACAATTTTATAATCTTTCGCAACTCATGGTGGTACGTTCAGCGTGAATCTGTTCTTACGTTTAATATAATAAAAAATAAATTTCAGTCATAATTTATCTCAATATATCAACTTGGTACTTAGGACGAGGTCCCTCAAGTCAGAGAAGCTTTTGGTGGTAAACTGCACAAAGGTTTAGGAAGAGGAATTCCAAACAAATGTCTACCACTGGATTTCATGGGATATTACGCTCTTGCTGGCAAGGAACAAGATAAGAGATTAAAATGTGTATTGAAGACATATATGCAGACAGACATAAATAAAAGGAGGGATTATGTGAAAACTCTTTCATTGGGTACTGTTGAGCGAGCTATGGGTAAGAGATTAAATAAGACACAGTCGTTAAGGCAAATTTTGTTAAGTGTCGTATTTATACCATTTCGTCAAATTAATCCACAAATTTCGTTACTTTGTAATTTCTCAGATCAATTGCCCCATATTTTGCCGGATTACATGCTAGTTTTCGCGGTACCTGTTCTCGCGCATGACCCCGAATTCACGAGTCATATGATGGTGAGCCAATTGAAAGTTATTCAACAATGTCTTTGGTTCATCTTGGAGCCTCTCATCACAAAGAACGAATATTATTGCTACGGATTTTACAAAAATCTCGTGGAACGTATGAAGACTCACAAAGATGCATTGAAACCTGAGGACAACGAAATGAATTATGTAATTATTATAAATAAGATTTGTCTAGCTCATTCCAAATAATCATTCGCGATTGAACTAATTTTAATTTTTGTTACGTACAGAAATTGTGGGCTGTTTGTGACTTGGCAATGAATGTAATATACACCAAGACTACCAATTTCGACATGAAGGAGTTTCCGAGTGAGACGCGAATTCCTACGATGTATTTTAAACGGTCAGACGAAACAATGCACAATCAGAAGAATTACTTACCTGTGGAATTACAAGTGAACATGACGAATCCAAAAGGAAAGGGATCATTCCACAATACACATACGGTTAATGAGAGACCACAGCGCAAGGCTAAATCCAAACAACAGAAGGAAGTAGGCATTGGGCCTAATGAAACAGATGCAAGGGTAAGATGATTTTTTAAAATAATTTTGCGATTGTTTTCGGATATTTTTAGTTTGTTTAAATTGAACTGAATGTACAGGGTATTTCTTAAAGAACGTCCACTAATTACTTAGCACTATTCTTTATAAAAAAAAATAAATCGCGAAGTCCTAAACCATTTTTCTTATAATGCTTGATAAAACAGTGATTGTTGAGTAAAGTTAATCCAATCAGCGCCGTCTTTTAACCCGAGCCGGGCATCTAGTAGTGTGCTTGAGCGCGCCGCTGCTATATTATAGCACTTTGTAATTAGTTCTTTTAAAAACACCCTGTATATGCAAATAATAATAGATATTCCTGTTAATTATATTAAGGTAATAATTAAAGTAACAAAATAATTGTGATAGAACATCACACAAATTTAATACTCGAGTACGTATAATTGTTATTTCAAGCTGCAAGTTGGAGAAGTGGAATGTATCGATGCCCAGGTAACTTGAACGTAATATTAGAATAACGTTGTGTGCTCTTGCTAAAAATTTCCCTTTCCTATAAATATCATAGTGTTTAAGTGTGAAAAATGTGTATGTAACATGTATTTAGATAAATTTATTTTCAGCCTGCGGAAGCATCAGAGACCAGGATTCAACTGCCTGGTTTAGAAGAAGAGGTAAGTTCTCTTCTCGATTGCGAAAAATCCTTTAATACAAAGCGTTTAATGTAATATTTTATATTTTTCGTGTTTTAGATCGAGGAACCACCAGCGAAGAGGGCATTAAGGGAATCGGATAAAGTAAATAAATAATTCAGTGATCGGACTATACCCGGGGAACACTGGGACGGGGAAAGACTTAAAGAACATGATGATAAGAAAATTAAAGAATCTAAAAAATACTTTACACAAATTAGAAAACAGAATATTTTGGTTATATATAACAATTAACTAAGTCGTTCGTGTATTTCTAGAGTGTAAGATTTTAAGATTATGACACAGTAACGTCAGGCTTATAATGCAAAGAGTTCTCTGGATTTGCAACTTGTGAGCAAGAAAAAAAAAAGAAATAGAACGAAAAGTTTATTAATTCTTCGCAAATATATGGACTCGTGAATATAATTTGATTCGTTGACGACAAATTTATGAAATATTACATATTCGTATTTCTCTCTTGTTATTTTTATGACTGATAGAATTGCGTTAAAGTAATTTACGATATAGCAAAAAAATTTCTTCAAATGGTCCGTGTCAGAATGAAAATTTTTTATAAATTTTATAACAGATTTTTCCTGGATCAAAACTCTTATTCGGTACACGATCATTATTCACTTTCACACTATGATACATGAACGTTTCTTTTTTAATCTATTTCGCAACTGTAATGAACGCTATCACAATATTATTTTACTAAAAATAGTATCAGTTAATAAGCAAGTATATATAAATATTGTCAACATACTTTATTAATAAATGACTGAAGTGAAAACTTTCTTTTTAAAGAGAAATATACCCAGATATATCAATTAAATCGTCACTTTATAAACAGTCAAGGAGAATACTACAGTTTTGTTGCATAAACGATACATATTAGATAAGAAGTTGTGTGTCTATTGGCTTTGCGATCCAAAGTTGTTGGTTTTTAATAATATAATTATCGCCACACTTTCGTCGCGATTATTATGATTGATACACATTAAGTATGATCATGTGTAACAATGGAAAAAAAAAGAATATTGCGAGAACTTGCGAAAACCTTCAACTTTTGTATTTATAAATAAACATAAAATTAAAATTATACCGATTGCGAAAGATTATTGCGTAATACCTTAATTTATGTCAATGTATATGCAATTTTTGCAATTTACAAGTGTGAAGAGATAAACGCGTTTCAATTTTATTTATTAAATATAATGTTCGAAGGATAGAAGATTTTTGAGTATGAATTTTTGAATGGAGTTTTGAGTAAAGTGGGCCTAGATTTTAAAGATTTAAGTTCTCAGCATTATAATTATTAAACTTAAACATTCAACTGTCTTAAATTTAAACATGAATGAAAATGGCGCATGAATTCGTGAATGGTGATGGATGATTGATATCGCATAAATATTATAGAATTAACATATACCTATTACCTTTTCATAGAAATTACAGTACAATGCACTTTCCAACAATTATATAATTTTCCAAATCTATGAAAATATATCATTTTTCTCTTATTATCATTGATATTTCTCTTTTTTTCGTGTAGTTTTCTCATTAGATTCATGCTATATATTATCAATTAGCAAATATCTTTATATATATATTATGCTGATTGAAATTGGAATACGATAAAAACATTTTTGAAATGTACGATCCTTTTCTGCATAGTACTGCAATTTTTTTCAAATAGGTCATAGATTACGAAAAATATACATAATCTGATTAAACAACCAATTAATCAGTGCTATTCATCTGTCGATCTGTGAGACATATGGCGTATTGTAATGGTTCTATAATAAAACAAATTAAGTAAACGCTGTATGTATGTGTTTAATCATAGAATTATGCGTGCCGCGTATATGTTACAAAATTAGCGCTTTTTAAAAGATTTTTTTTGGCCTTTTCCTTTCGTTGCAAATTTACTTTTCTGTTGCGTTTTAAATGTGTTCTGTTTTTTCTTGACGTTTGCTCTGAAAAAAAAAAAGAAATCATTACATTATGTATTATAAATTTTGATAAAGAAAAAATTTAAAACGTACTCGTATCGCATTTTTTTAACACCCTTTTTACTCGTATCCGTTAAATCAGCGGCGAACGATGATCTTGGTCGTTTCAATGATCCTAAAATAACATAATTTATTGAATTAACGACGCCTTTGATATAAATATGAAATTACAGATACGAAATTATACCTTTTTTAGCAGAATCACGATTATTTTCATCCATAACTGTTCTAATTTTCTTCTGCCTGTTACTTTTTTTGGCTAATCGCGCTTGATAGGCGGCTATTTTTTCTAGTTCTTTCTTAGCTCTATCCTCAGCTGTATCCTTTTTAGGGTCATTTTGTGCTTTTTTCTTTTTTTCTTGCACTATATTGGGAGGTTCTTTCTCATGCTTTTTATTTTTGCCAATTTGTTTCTTAGTTAATCGAAAATTATCTGAAAATATATAATTTAAGTAGTTTACAATCCGGAGGGAGCATATTGCTGTTCTTCTCTATCTTTCTTATTGGGATATAAAGTATTATATTATAATATGCTGTATTACCTTTCTCTCTCTTTCTTTCCTTATTGGATTGGAACCAACTTCTCTTATCCTTGCCATCTTCAACTTTAAGTAACTTCTCAACGCGGTTAGCTTCATTCTCTACTTTAGCCAATTCTCTTTCACTCTTTTCCTCTTGCAAAATCCTTTCTACGTCTGGTTCCAAGGATTGTAATTTCTTATTATATTTCTCTATTATGTCAGGCGGTATTATCCTATTCTTGACCGGATTTTTCGCTTGCTTGATAACTTCTTTTACCAAAGAACGTTCCTGTTCTCCAGCTAACGATACAGAAACACCTCCACGTCCTGCTCTTGCAGTTCTCCCTACTCTAATAATTACAAACGTAATTTTTTCATATGTAAACAATGTGTTAGAAGCTTTATTTCATACCTGTGTATATAATGTTGAAGAGTAGCAGGCATCACGAAATTAATCACAGTCTTTACACCGCTTATATCTAAACCTCTTGCAGCAACATCAGTCGCTAATAAAATGTCAATTTCTTCGTCTTTAAATTTCCGAAGATTCTCCAATCGTTGTGGTTGTGTGAGATTACCATGAAGTTCCCCAATCTTGAATACGAAAAAAAGACATTATATAAATTAATATTATACTCAATATTAGATATTATTCTTCTCTACTTTCTATTATATCCTAATTAATGTTTTACTTACTTTCACACCTAATAATCCCAATAAAATATGCAATCTGTGAGCTTGTTTTTTCGTTTGTACAAAAACCATGGCGTGATCGTGGAAAGTTCGGCAAACTAACGCTGCTAAGATTGCTTCACGGTCACCTTCTCTTTCCTTACGTATGCTAAAATCATATTTATATGATAAATAATAATGATGTATTAGAAATAATAACTGCAAGTAGTTTATTTTACCGAATAAATTCTTGACGCAGATTAAAGGCTACATCTTGATTGCTATCCACGAATATTTTAATAGGTTTGTCAAGAGACACTGCAGCTAAATCTTTGACTTCTTCAGTCATGGTAGCAGAGAACAGGATAGTTTGTCTGCTTCTTGAGCATTGCTTCACAATGTATTTCATTTGTTCAGCAAAGTATTCATCTAACATTCTTAAATTAAAAGTTGATTAAATATAGTTATTATCATATATGTAATCAATTAATAACGACACAGTACTAAGGAAACATATTTGTACACTAATTATTTTACCTATCGGCTTCATCCAGAATTAATACTTCAATACTGTCCAAGGAAAAAGTAGGCGCATTTCTTAAATGATCGATTAATCTCCCAGGCGTTGCTATTACAATATCTGGATTTTTTCTCAGTACACCTTCCTATACAATGCATGTAAAAAAAAGTATGAAGAATGAATTATCCAATTTTGGCTTTAATAATTTAAAAGAAGTTATATAACAGAGGATGAAATAATTTACCTGTACTTTCACATCCAATCCACCGACAGACAAACCAACTTCTACTGTTGTAAATTGAGCTAATTGTTTTGTCACTTGATAAACTTGCACTCCCAGCTCTCTGGTAGGCACAAGCACGAGAACACGCGAAATAGCGGGACCGTCCAACGGCCTGTATAATAATCTTTCCAAAGTGGGAAGCATGTAAGCCGCAGTCTTCCCTGTGCCCGTTGCCGCACAACCACAGATGTCACGACCCATTAAAGCTACCGGAATGGTAGCAGATTGTATGGGAGTTGGTTGTACAAAATTCATTGTTGTTATGGCCTAGAAATTTGTAAAGTTTGTAAAGTTTTTGTAAATTAATCATTATATACTACTATATTTTAAATAGATTTTATACTTTTTATTAGATATTGATATTAACACATTTCATATGTGTATATACTATCTTGAATACTATTTTACAAGGTAATTGCAATGATATTACATACCTTCAGCAAAGGCCTAGATAAGTTCATTTGATAAAACGTAGCATGCGTTTGAGAATCTGTATATTCCTCGAAATCGACAGCTTCCTCGTCCTCTTCTTTCACAGACTTTTTCACTTTGCCTTTCTTCTCCTTGGTCTTAAAGGTATCTATAATTGATCAATAAGCGAGATATGTATTTATATATTCCTTATAAAATGTATATGCCATATGAATAATATAATCAATATTTCCTGTTATGTACGAGTATGTGTGTGCAAATATAAATCCATCAAAATCGTAATTTCCATAAATTTGTTTCGGCTCTGTATTATATAAATAAAACTAGTTATACCTTTTTTAAGTTCATCCTCAGATAGAGAAATTGTATCGTCATCCTGGTCTATTTCTGGTTCAATTTTAACAGGATCATCCTCTGTTCCAGCCTAACAATCATAATAGCAAATTCTTGTTTATAATCTCATCAATTTTAACAGTAAATATTTCATAAGAGATTAAGATTTATTGTAACATATCTCATGACCATTGCAGATAATGACGTCACATACCTGCTTATATTCTTTCCTGACTTTCTTTATCTTGTCATCTAATTTTGTGTTCGGTTTGCGTTTAATATACTTGCTCAAGTCATTCCAGGGATCCTGATTGTGTTCAGCAGCAGTGAATTGGAAGCCACTGTCGAAGTCTTTGCTCTCTTTTTTCTTCTGCTTCCGTGGTTGATACTGATTTTGGAAGAAAATTATTAGCTCTCGAGACAAAACAAAGATATGTTTACAAAGAAAAAGAACATTTTACGAAACAAAAGTAAAATAAAGTAAAATGTTTTTAACAGGAATAGCTTGTATCGTTTTGACACAAAGCTTCCGTTTCAGCTTACGTCGTCCTCCTCGTCCGAATTCTCCGAATAATCCGGCACCTCCTGATCATCCTCGATTGTCTTTATCAAATCGCAGTTGCTCGTCATTTCTCATTACCTAAATAAAGCAGTGGCAAGAAAAACATGTGGCACTCGTTTTGGAGTCTTTGGAGGTTAACTCCCAACGACACCAACACGTGGGTGCGCACATAGGCGTCCAGACCAAGCCGCTCAGTAGCGGTCGAACGTGATTGGCTCTTACTTTTAGAACCAACCAATCGACGCAGAGTGTTGATAAGACGAACTCAACAGTTGTGTCTGCTGAACGCGCCCTATTGAGGCTGCGTTCGTCTTGACGCTTTCAAAGCATCGCTCTATCTTTGTTTGATGTTCGATGTGCAACGAAGATAGAATGATGCTTACAGCGCGCTGAAAGCGTCAAGACGAACCCAGCTTGAGTGACATGAGTGTGATGCTTGAGAGGCGCGTGAATAGCTGCTAGCTGCTAAAGGCAGTGTTTTCTCCACGATTGCCAACATATGCTTATTGTTCTGCGACATCGTACGCAACTTACTTCAGACTTTCAACCTTCAGACCTCGTTCGTCTTGTGGAAATTGGCGGGAAGCAGCACATTGCCACATTCGCCTCTCAGAAAATGTCTGTATGACGCAGTTATCGGTTTCACGTGCATGACATTTCGCCGACATGGGTATTTTAGGCTTGTCAAAGTTAATAGCGGACATTGCTCCGGAAGCTATCAAAGAGCGAGAATTGAAGCATTACTTCGGTATGTGGTTATGGTGACTTGTCTGTCTTGCGTTTGATTTTGTGCCTTTGACCGAGAACCACGATCGACACGATCTTCGTATCTTGGCGACAAAATTTTACTATCTGTATTCTGCATCCTCATGTTACAATCAATTATCGAACCTGTTTTTAATGTTATTTCTTCTATTTGGCTTCAGGTCGCAAGATAGCTATCGACGCATCCATGTGTTTGTATCAGTTTCTTATAGCTGTGCGCAGTGAAGGAGCCCAGCTCACTACCGTAGATGGCGAAACAACCAGGTATATTTCTTGATTGCACAACAATCTTTTGTTACAAATTTTATCTGATTTTCATCAAATAATACAGAAAATTAAGATAAAAACTAATTGGCAACGTAAATTTTGTTACTCAGCCATTTAATGGGTACATTTTATCGTACCATACGCTTGGTGGAGCAAGGAGTAAAGCCTGTGTACGTATTTGATGGAAAACCACCAAATCTGAAAAGTGGAGAATTAGCCAAAAGAGCTGAAAGGAGGGATGAAGCACAGAAACTCCTGCAAGCTGCTGAAGAAGATGGTAATGACATATATATCTTTATTGCTGTAATAATACTCTGAAAATAATGCATTATGTTCTATGTAAGAAGATTGCAAAAGATTATTATAGTTATTTTTTTATTAAAGGAAATGTGGAAGCTATAGACAAGTTTAATAGGAGATTGGTCAAAGTTACGAAAACTCACGCTGAGGAAGCTAAAGAATTACTTCGGTTAATGGGCATACCTTATATTGATGTAAGCATTTATGTGAAATCGCAGTTTCTTTATTTATTCCTAATGGATATTTCCTGCGCAGGCTCCTTGCGAGGCCGAAGCACAGTGTGCCGCTTTAGTGAAAGCTGGTAAAGTTTTTGCTACTGCTACGGAAGATATGGACGCACTCACTTTTGGCTGCAATGTGCTACTACGACGCTTAACCTTCAGCGAAGCCAGGAAGTTACCCGTACAGGAGATTCATTTCGATAAAGTTCTAGCGGGTTTGGAGCTGAATCATGATGAGGTGTGCATTCAGATTGTGTTTACTCAACAATGATTTTTTTATTACAAGTTTATTCATTATTCTGAAATAATACATAATTTACAGTTTATTGACCTCTGTATTATGTTGGGATGTGATTATACAAATAGTATCAGAGGCGTTGGCCCAAAAAGGGCAATAGAGTTGATAAAAAATCATAGAAACCTTGAAAAGATTATTGACAATATAGATACCAAGAAATATCCCATACCGGAAGATTGGAATTACAAAGAGGCAAGATTATTGTTTCAAGAACCAGAAGTATCGAATCCAGATGACATCCAGGTATTGTTTTTTATACCGAATAATTTTTCCTTACGTAAATCAAATATACTGAATATTCTTTTATCTTGCAAGCTAAAATGGTCCGAACCAGATGAAGAAGGTCTGGTGAAGTATTTATGTGGTGACAAGCAGTTTAACGAAGAACGGGTTAGAAATGGAGCAAAGAAACTTCACAAGGCCCGAAATACGTCCACGCAGGGCCGATTGGACTCGTTCTTCAAAGTTTTGCCAAACTCGACTCCGACTCCAAAAAGGAAGGTGAGATATTTATCGAACTATTATTATTTTATACCTCTGAATTTTAATTAAATAAGATATTTTCTTTACACATTATTATAGGCGGAAGAAAAAAAGACACCGGCTAAAAAGACGAAGGCAGGTAACAGCAAATTTCGCGGTAAAGCAAAGTGAGAGTAATTTTACAAATTTGACAAAAAATATACAACAATGATAGCGTACTCGTGTCTTGTATAAAATGCTATTTCGGCACAGTGTCTTATACACATGTCGCGCGTTAATTTTTTTTATAAATTTCTATGCAAATTGCAGTCTCGAACTAGTATAACCATAGTATAATTTTTTCTATTTATTTCGCAAAATATATACAATATTCGTGTACAATATATATTATGAATGTATCATAGCGAGCGTTCAACAATAATCTGTCGCAGCATGTTTTTATAAAAATCTTAACAAACAACATTGTTACATCATTTAAATTCAAGCGGATAATCAGTATCATCATATATATTGTCATTATCATATATCTTCATCATATATTATATATTTCATTTCTTATTAATATAACTTGGCAAGGAATTTAGAAAAGGATAAAGTATTCTATGTCTATTCATTATATCACATCAGTCTTTATTGTAGCACCAAGCATGTTTGAACTACCATTTCTTGGTTTGCAATGATGTAAATATTTATTAACAGTATACGGCAATGATTGGCGGCAGTAGCCGCCAAAAATTATACACTGTTATGTACAAAAGATATATAGTCGCGATATAAATTTCTTCCAATGATACTGTCACTGAAACGTTATAATCGTACTACCAATAGAGTTTGGATCTAGGACATGGAGCAACGCTCGCTCGATATTATATGGCGCGTACACCCTGTCCACAACCGTTTGCAATTGATTCGCATCGGTCAGCTCGCACAATGTTCGCAAATATGCGACATTCAACTTTGCTCCTTCTTTCCATTGATGCATGTTAAATCCGAACATGTACTATAATTTAAAGTATCAGTCAGTAATACAGTTGATGATTATTAATTGGAATGGAATTAACTGGAATAAACCGATACCTGAACCAATAATTTTATTCTAACACATCCAGCAAATATGCTTCCACAAATAAATCCCAGCGAGTCCGACGTCAATTGTTCAGGAACAGTTGATACATAGGAGCCATGAGGCAACAAGTGTTTCTTTAAAATATGTTCTTGAAAGGGTTGATTATCAGTATAAAAAATCGCATCGTACCTGTAATAAGATGGGCTCGATATAATTAAAAAAAACACTACTACATTTTCTATTCTTTCATTTAAATAAGATAATTTGAAATATAATTATAAGTCTTGTGCAGAGAACTTTTTCGTACTTATCGTGTAATTGTAGTTCCTTTTCGATGTCAGTTTCGTTTATTATCATAACTTCGTCGGCACCCAATGCCCTCATTATGGGCACGGCGTCTGTTCGGCAAGCGGTTACTACATATCCACCCCATAACTTAATTAATTGCATCAAGATACAACCGATCGGAGTACTTCCGCCGAAAACGAGAACTCTATAACGATAATATTATATCAATTGATATTTCAGATACAAGAGCTAAGAGTGAGCATCAAGAGCATTACCGTTTTCCTTTGGCATTGCCTTCCTTGATGACAGATCTATTAACTAAAGCGTCCCACGCCAAGCAACCATTGTAAGGCAGGCTGGCGGAGGCTTCGAAGTTACATGATTTAGGCCGTCTTGCTACTTGCGTTTCTGGAACAATTATATATTCCGCCATCGTGCCAGAAGCCCACGATGGCACGGCTAAAAATACCTCATCTCCGATGTCGAAGTTGATAACGCCTTGTCCAACGTCGACTATCACTCCGGCGCAATCCCTCCCTAAAGTTACAGGTAGTTCTTTCTGTTTCTAAATACATACGTTCGTGCATTACAACGATATTGCGTTGTATTCGGATATCGGTGGGCGTTCGGGAAAGTTTTTACTTACTCCTGAGTTAAGTAATCTTCTATAAATCCTAGAGTAACCAGAGCATATCTTTGTATCGATAACATTAAGTGAAGCGGCCTTAACTTGTATGAGTAATTCGTTCGATTTCTTAATCGTTGGCATTTCAGAGTCGTCTATCATCAGCACACCCTGTAGCAATAACGAGACACGATATCTATTATCTACACTCAAAACTGTAATAGGATGTCATGCCTGCGTTTGTTTATTCCCATTGGCAATGTGAATAAACGAACGCAGGCATTATACACGATATATACCTCGATACCGTAATAATGGTGGCAGGCAATAGCTTTTATATGATGTACATGTCGAGAGGCAGGTTTCCAAGTTACGCCGATATAGTAGCCGGTTACAGTTCCAATCATCAGACCTGTCAAGCAAAACATCGCTTCTCTCCTCGACACTGGACAGAATATAAACAAACATACGTGCGATAAAAATCCACTTTGGCGCTACATACAGAAACGCGTGACATTGTTGGAAACATTTTTGAAATATTCAACGTACCTTTACCAGCACACAAGGTTCCCATTTGGCGATAAAAATCTATTGTGTTCCATTGACTATTGTAATACTGAAACTGAATTTCTTGCCACCCTCTCTGTACAGAGGCAGCCATGCCCAGCGCGATGTCTTTGGCGTACTGAGCGTGTTGCTCGTCGCAAAGCTGCTGGATAAATTCTTGCAACTGCGCCAGCCAAGCCGCACACCATTGCTGTCCCTGTTGCGCCGCTAGCGATGCTTGAACCTTCCCCCAAATTTTTTTGTGTAGTATACTGAGATTTCTATGAATAATTTATATTTTATGCCAAGCGATTCGCACATTAAGTCTGAGACACCAAAATATTACATAATATTGAAATATTTTTATAATACTGACACACAATATACTAAAACGTTTATCTTTCAGTTCAAAAGGAAACGTGAAACTTATGTAATTTTATATATTGCACAAATATAGGTCGTTTCTAAGTATACACTGCGAAGTCACGCGAGTTCCATGAAATTGAAAACAAAGGGCAATAGGAGTCAGTTATAATTGAAAATGTATAAAGCAAGATTATATAAAGAGATCTGAGGGAAATCCGATTACCTGCAACGTTTCGAGCTGATTCGAGAGGTGAAACCAAACTTCGTCCATAACTTGTACACGAAAATGGGGGGAAAAAAAACAGTGCGACGGAGAGAGAGAGAGGGACGTTGAAGCTTTAACGCATTTTACGATAACGCGAGAGCGCGCGTGGGACCTCGGTAAACGTCAGTTGCAGAAGCGGCACGTTTATAAATAAACGATTAACGCATTGCGTACGACTCGAAATAGAATATCAAGTTCGTGGTGCGAAGCGCGATGACGGGTCGACGAACATCCTGGCGACTCTCGACGCGGGTCAACGTCTCTCAATCGGACAGCTAAGCTCGCCTGCCGACATGTCGCGTTCGCGGCGGGGACTGTAATCCCTGTCCCTCCTTTAAATCGACATCGGCACGTCGCGGATACGTGGGATAGGTTAGCTCGCGCCGTGCGTGCGGTTACGGTACGGCGTGAACTTGTTTGCTTTCGGAGCGTGACGTAACGCGCCGGAGCGACGCGCGCGCAACGCGCAACTTCAGTCCGGCGACTCCGGCGCGGCGGTCACGTGACGCCGTGAATATCGCGCTGTTTGAATCGGAGCTTCTTCTCGGTCGGAGTGACGGAGTTCACGGAGTTCGGTTCGGAGTCCTCGGGTGCGGGGAGACGGTCGCGGCCCGCGGCTCGCGGCGGCTCGCCGGCTTTGCGAGCGCGAATTAAGTAACGTCCGGAGGATGAGCGCGGTGGTTTCGTCATCGCGAAAAGACACGCGATTTTGGAAGACACGGACTTGTAATGTGACGGCCGGCTACGCGCGACGACGGTGAGTCATCCATGCAGTCGCGTTCAAGTCGCGTTTATTCATCCGCACGACTTGTCGACTTGTCGCGTTAATGGCGACCCTTCTCAAGATTCGAGAAAAGAATGATAGAGAGGAGGAAGAAAGAGAAGAGATGAATTGATAGGACGATCGAGATATTTATGTTTTATGTTATATATGAGGGCGCGCGTATATTATTACAATTATACGTGGTAATATTTTGTACCTACGTGATTTTTGCGAGATTGGCACTTGACAATTTCGTGCCGTTACCGGACGGTAATTCAACTTTGTCAATTAATATATGTGATAAATTTCTCAGTAGGTTACTCGCGCATAAGCGCAATATTTAGAAAAAAACGAGAGGATATTCGTATCTGAGGATTCGCGCGAAGAGATGTCGTATTTTCCAGATTAATTTCAGTACGAATTCTTGCTTGATAATGTATGCCATATATAAGTACGTCATTTTCTCAAACGCGATAATTTCAAATGGTCGCGTTCGCGGTCTTCGTCGATAAGTACGATGAAGTACCGTCGATAACGTAACGATGTATGTAGTGGTATTACTATATATCGGTAAAAAGATTTATGCAAAAGATAAAGATACATGTCAAGTTCGTTGGATAAACATGTAACACTAATAGGTATGCTAAAATTATCGAGTACACGCAAGCGAAATTCGAGTAATGCATCGTTAGATGACAGCACACAATAGTTTTTTTTAGAAAGTGTCTTTTGCCGTAGCAAATATAACAGCAATAAGACTGCAGTAGTAAATAGATTATATGCAAGTTATTTAATATGAGCTTGTTATATAAATTAAAAAGGAGAATATTTACAACGCTAAAATATGGTCAAATTAACTTCTTGCTCGATAAGCTTGAAAAATTTATAAAATTGTTTCTTAATTTTTCTATTTAACATATATTATTTTCGATTTTATTTTTAGATTGATTTAAATAATAGAAACTTTCATATACCTATAATATATATAATTCGGTATGTTTCAGAACATACTGAAAAATATTTTATCAAATGTTTTAAACTTTTTTGAATACTTATATTATATATCGTCGAACCTGTTTCATAAATAAAGTCAATGCGCATAAATTTAAATTCGTTACTGCGCATAATATAATTAAAGTATGAATATAATCGTAGAACGAATAAAATTATGATCCTTTTGATCTAATCTCTGATTCTATTAAGTATTTAATTGAAGAAGAAAGTAATGTTTTTAAGAATGTGTTTCTCAAGTCGAAAATAAAACAGAATAAAATCTCATTAAATACAAATAAGGATGTAAATATCTAACCAGTAGTATGACGATAAACGGTATAACGGTCATTTTATTCACTCAAAACTTGTTCCGGGATAATCTACGATTTAAAATCATAGTAAATAATTTTTATATACATTTGATATCTACGAATTTTATATTTGATATTTACGATTACGAAGAAAGTAACGTTGCTCTTTAATCTTAGAAAATGTTAATCTTCTAATACAAAAACTCACCTGACTACAAGATATTAATTGCCACTTTTTATATATTATATTACATATAGTTTTAATATTATATATATTTCGATTTAACATAGATCACGTGTAATATATAATATTACTGTGCTATATGTAAATTACGACATATACACGTGACCGTATAACGCAGAGACATTTCTTTACGTCGATCCATCTCTCTACTCTCTTACTCTATCTTCTTTATCATTGTTTTCTCAACCCTGAAAAGGATCGTTATATAAATGCGTGCAAGTTGTTGATATCTCGCTGCTGATCGCGTGCGATTGTTCCAGCGAGAACGGTCGCGGCAATTAAAGTCATCGTGACATTGACCCGCGCGACTACCGTGTTCGCTTTTAGTGAAAAATACGCGTACGTCCGCGCTCACTTACATTTCGACAGCGTCGCGCGGAGCATCGAACAAACGTTAATCACGTAAATGTCGTAAATCGACCCGCGCGTCTCACGGCTGCGATCTGCGATCCGTGACGATCGCACAGGGTACCGATACTCGACGTACCAAAATGCGTGTGTGTAAAATGCGGGTGTGTAAAATAAAGAGTATATCTACCTTTTGCGTAAAGTGCATTAAGAGTGTCGCGAGTGTGTCGTTTGATCGTTACATACTAAGATATATGTATACACATGTGTGTGCATGACACGGCGGCGGTTTAAGTTCTCTCAAATCCGATATTCAATCATCTCGGCGCAAAAGTGTCGCGGTATTTTCTATCACGTTGGAAGGTAAACGTGTGTATGTGCGCACGTGCGTGAATGCGCGTCGGTAGTGCCGAGTCAAGTGCCGCGCGCGAACGTATCGCGTTATTAATCGATGTGCGCGTAGCGGTAATTAACCGCGTTTTTTCTCCATCGATCGGTGGGCGAGTGGACGGCTAGATCGAGGGTGCAGCCATTGACGCGGAGGGACAAACGCTGCTGCGCAGGATGGTGAGTACAATTATCCTTGCATTATAATTATCTATTTATTCGGTGCGTCTCATTGCGGTTTAACAAACGCTCTGTTGCTCAGCGGGACAAATTAGATGAGACGAAAAGTGGGATTTACTTTCGTTCGCAGAAAATTAAAATAGCGCGAATTCGTGATCTTAGTATGTTGCTATAAATAAATAAGAAACATTAATATTGAATTAAGGTTAATGTTGAATTTTTGTGCCAATTGTGCCACTAAAATCGCATTATATATGTGTGAATAAAATAATATAACGAGTTAATTGGTAAAGTCCGTTTGTGGACGATATTAAAAATGTTATATTGCTCCTTTTCTGAAAAATTCCATAATTGGGTTTTTTGGATGCTGGATCATCGTGCAATGTTATCGTGAATCTTATTTCTCATCTTTTGAGATCTTCTTATTATGGTTTTCTATATAGAGTTCGCATTGGTTCGCACTATTCTCGCGTCACATTAAATTTCGCGCCGCGGTTATTATATCTTCATTCTCACGTGAACTTTCACTGTCGCTATTTCACTGCTCCCAATCTAAAATATTAAGATAATTAGTCTTACGCTTAAAAGATCGCAGCGCATCTTCAGATGTGATTTTCAAAGCTGCGATCTTAAACAAGAAATCACGCAATATAAAATATTTTTCCGTCGAAATGTCTCCATATTTCGCGAGGAAGAGTCTTTTTCTTTATGTATGTATCTTTCTTTTCTCGAAAACATTTTCGTGTGTTCTTTGCGTGCTGCGTTCCTCCCGTAAGAGTCAATTCTCCGAAGACTGCGTCCATTTCGCCACAGCCGGCACCGGCAAATACTTAATTTTCATCTTTTACGTCATTGCGTCGCGTGTAACGTCGAGGCAGTAAATTTTGCACTTTCGATAATTTTTTTTTTTTTTACGTACGAGCCACGTGTCTGTTAAACCTTCCGCCGCGAGAGCCGTCTCTCGATTTTCTCGGCGGCGCGCGGCGGCGGCGTACACCGCGGCGCATATGCATACGCTCATTTTCCGCGCCGCGCTCGGGGCCCGCATTAGCAAGCCGTTCGATGTCCGGACACGTCCTGGACGAGTCCTGACGTCCGTGTCTCCGGAGTCTCTTCTCCACGAGGCGACGGATACATCGACGCTCGCTCGTGAGAGCTTCATTGCGTTAAACGCGACGAAATGAGCCGTAACCGAAAGCCCGATCGCGTTCGCGCGCGTGAGCTCGATGAACGTAATCGTGGAAAACGTGCACATGCCGTCAGGAATGACAGGAATCCCGCGATTTGCCTCAGTCTGTTTTTCGACGTCATCATTAACTCGTTTTCGATATCGTTTGGCCGGATCCGGACCAAGCGAGCGCGAACAAACACGAATGAACGTACAGCGACAGTGCGGCGACATCGTTCACGTTCATTGAAGCGAATTGTTGATTCGCGTTCATTTGCGCTCGCTCGCTTAGTAGGAATCCGGCTTTACTATGCACGCCCGCGCTTTTAAATGTCTCTTTAACGGCATGGCGATCGGCATGCGTGATTTACAGTGGACACACACTTTCACCGAACTTTCAAATATCAATTAATTCAGCGGCGTCAATCGACGTGCGTTGCATTGAGACAGAATGAGATATTAATTGCGACACCCTCGTGCCGATCTACACTGTAACAAAAAAACGGAGAAAAACGATTCGCGTAATCCATAATTGAAATAAATAGATATAAGGAAGTTAATGATGGTCTCCGGTTAATTTCTCACAAGCACAACTTTGATCTTAATATAAATCTCTCGAGCAAAATTGATATATTACAATGTTTTTTCAAATTCTCGTTAAGAAGTCCACTCCGAGTTAAAACGTGTTGATCTTCCTGGTCGAAATAAAACGTGAAATCGAGATTTCAAAATTTTACATTTTTCCACATTAATAAGGCCCGATACTATCGGTCCGTTGATAGTCCGCTCACGGTCCGATCAAATATTCTTTCATTATTTATAATATACGTATCCACACTATGGGTAACGCTCAAGTTTTGGTCCGGTCTCGCTTCAGCAACGATCGATTCGAAAGAATAAACAATGAAAGAATATTTGATCGGACCGTGAGTGGACGATAGGGTGTATCGGGCCTAAAGAAACGCCTTTGCCTATCGTGATTTATACTTCGAGAGAATTTATTCGCAACGAAATGCACGAGAAGGGCCTACAAAAACGTCACGTGTGTGTACGTGCGCGTACACGTGGGGTTCGCATGTATTGGGTATGCAATACGCCAGGCAATAGAGTCCCTAACCGCGTATACATGCGTACGGGATCCTTTATTGTCGCAAGTATTCAGCTTACGACGATTTCCCGTTCCCCCGCGCCGACAAAGGGGCGACGAGGCGAATATGAGGTATCGCGCGACTGCCAAAAAGCTGACTGCACTGTGTGCGCGCGCGCGCGCGCGCGTATACGTGTATGCGTCCCGCACGTGTGCGGTGACGCGCGGGACGCAGAAACGCACGCGACAATCTCGTATTCCCATCGCGCCGTCTCGTTACGGAGCGTCTTGCGGCGCCGCGACGATAAAGGCGCCGGTAACTCATTGTTCATACCCGGGACAATGAGCGCGCACCGGCGACTCGGCCTGATTCTGAACGAGACTTCTCTCTCCACCGCGCGTATATAAAACGTTTCGCCATTCGTCCCCTCTGCCCCGCCGCGCGCGCATCCCGTAAATAAATGGAAGCTGCTGATGCTGGCGGCGCGGCGGTCTGACGAAATTATTAGCCCGGGGGCCCGATAAAAGTGCGAACTTTATAATAATGGAGCGTTGATGAGCGAATATAATGTGATAGAGGAATATTAATATATAACGTAGACATATTATTATTGCTTACATACATTTATTTAATTTTATTATGGCGTATTATCGAAAATAGTTTTTAAAAGTTTGGTTTTGTTTTATTGTTTTATAGATTTACTTAGGGATTACCAATGCGACTAACATTTCTGTCGTAGATTAGATTAATCTAGTAGCATTAGTAGATTCTTCTTAAATATACCCGAATGGAATTTGTTAAAATTTTTAGTGACATGAAGAAATTATTAGAACACTCGATATAATTTTTTTACAATTCTTAATGGCATTTGGCTGTAACTCTCTGAAGCACGCTATCTTAATTTTGCTGAGTGCGTGCATTTCTTCACGCAAAGATCCCGTGTCTTGAACTTTCACGTCGTTTCCAAGTCAGTATCGCGCCAGAGCCAAGTGTCGATCTATATAGTTGGCGATAGTAGGAAGGCCGGCAGCAGTCGACGGGAATAAAACCCCGTGTCGCGGGAAGCTTCTGTTTGGCCATGGAAATCGGTAAAGGAGGTCAGCGTATGCAAATAACAGGGTCGCGAGGGCCGTCGCGGAGCCAGCCGGGAGGGTCCCGTGAGCCAACGGACAAGCAGCGAGGCGTCGGCGGCGTCGGCGTCGGCGATGGCAGCGACGGAGGGTATATCCACGTTCCATTTCGTTCCATTCCAGCCCTCTCTTGTTTTTCCTTCTCTCTCGTTCTCACACACACACATCGCGGGCGGTTTTCCCATCCCTCTAACGCTTCCATAACTCTCGTTCTCTTTCTCTCTCTCTCTCTCTCTCTCTCCTTCTCGTTCTCTTTTTCTGTCTCTCTCTCTCTCTCTCTCTCTCTCTCTCGTTCCAGCTTTTGCCAGAGGAGCCAGCTTCGCGTTCTCCGCAACGCTCTCGTTTCCCTCGTTCCGAACTCCCATCCTCCCAACGTCGTCGTCGTCGTCGTCGTCGTCGTCGTCTTCCGTCCTCTTCTAGCCGCTACTTCAGTTCCTCGTTCAGTTCCTCCGCTCGAGCTTCCCGTGGCAGCGGCGACCGTTACGGCCCCATATATTTCCGCAGCCGGTGTTGGAGTCACGTCTACGAACGTAAAGGTGCCTCCGCCGCGCTCTGCTCCCTTTCCCTTTCTCTCTCTCTTCTTCTCTCACTCTCTCTCTCTCCCTCCCTCCCTCCCTCTCTCCTCCCTCTCCTCCTCTCTCTTTCTCTCACTCTTTCTCACTCACCTACACTGTGGAAACATTCGATTTTTACGATACGATACGAGCGAGCTCTCGGGCCCACCGATGTTCGTCGTTCGTTCCCCGCATCGGCATCCAGTTTTGCGCCCCCATCTCATCGCTGAAACGTGCGCTTCCTCCAGTTTCCGATTTTTTTTCTTTGTCTTCAATCTCTCTACTTCGGGACGCAATTAAATGAGAAGCTTTTTCATATGTTGTAGACAGTTGGAAAGATATCACTTCGAGAATGTCTGACGCTTATTAACTAGAATGTATAATGATTTTATCTTAATCAGGAAATTCCTCATATTAGATACTTATTTTTTTTCTGCAGTCGCACAAGAAGATCATTTTAGATCATCGATTGCAATATCAATCTGTCGCGCTTGAATAAAGAATTAAATATTCTTTCCGATATCAATACGATTTGCAATCCTCTATAAGGATTAGCTATTAAAATTATGTAAAATTGAAGATTTTTAAATATAAATATAACCGTGCCAACATCACTCGTAACTGAAAAACTACAATTAATCTAAGCATGATCAGTAATCATGCTTACGTGAAAAATGTTCCAATTTTACCCTCGATATTCGCCAGTTGGAGGGTCGCGAAAACAGCTTCGAGCCGGCACGCCGGGGTGACTAATCCACTGAGTGTTAATTAAAATAAAGGCACGGCCGCCACTATGCGGGTAAGTAGAAATTAGCGTGGGGGGTGCTCGTGGGGTCGGCAGCAGGACAAGGGAACGGAGGGTGGCCGAGAGAGAACGGTGCAGATAGGCCAGATGTCCACCCTTTCGTGTGACACATCGCTGTCGCGTTTTTTTAGCGCGAGCCGGCTCGCGCGTTTTGGTTAATGCGACTAGCTATGGACACACGCTTAATTGCTTTAATTAAAATTCACGTTACGCGCCGCGACGTCGCTGACGGCGGACATCGCCGACGTGTGCGTGTAAGCTTATTCGCCGGTTGGCGTAACCCCGTGCAGCGAAGCAGCGGGATTCTCATCTGGAAAGAACGAGCGCGACATTCTTTTACATATTTTTGGAGAAACTCGTATATAACTATAATATCTGTCGCATGAGAAATTGATTTTTGTCTAAACCTGTTAATGAGGAACAATGTTTTGTTGCATTATTCTAAATCATTATTGTATAATAGTTGTATATGTAATGTATTATGCCGTTATTTAGCATAATATCAAATATAATGCGAGTTATCAAAAGGATTGCGGATTTACATCTGCAGTTTCACATTTTGCACATACAGACGGAAAAATATCCGATTACAATAATATTTTCATAATCGATATGGTCCAAGGAACATCTGTCGGTTATAATTCGACTCGCTGCAATATCATTCCGATATGCCTTTTTCGGGGCGCGCCGGAGAACCGACCTTCCTAAAATTTTTAAAATACGTGCGGGCGAACAATTCCCCTTAAAATTCCGGAAGCGAGCTAGCGAGAACCTGGGTCTCGTGCGGAACCTCCCCGTAACTTCCTCTCGAGCGGCGCGTACACGTGTCGGCGATTCGTTATATCGTTCCCCGAAAATTTCGCCGCGAGGCTGAGAACGGAACGTTTTTTCTCTCGTTTTTTTTTCTCAACCACTAGAGAAGTCGACGGGAGAAGGTGAGCTAAATTCGAGGGTTTTTCGTGGCTCGGTGGTGCGTCGGTTTGATAGCCAGGGTCGGACGGTAGCCACAAGTGTCCGCCCGAGCGCCCTCTCTCATTAATTCTCCACCCTTGTTACTTGTTAAGGTAGGGCTGCCGGCTCTCTCACCCTTACCCTCTGGCCTCCGCCATACTCGCCCCCATCCTTGGCTCTGCGACTCGCTTTTCCTCCCCCGTCGCCGCCGCCGCCGCCCGGAGTTGCCGCGGCAGGGTGGAAATCCTCTCTCTCTCTCTCTCTCTCTCTCTCTCTCTCTCTCTCTCTCTCTCTCTCTCTCTCTCTCTCTCTCTCTGTCTCTCTCTCGAATGAGGAGGGTTCGTGTGAGGGTCGGCGCAAGTGAGGGAGCGCGCTATCCAGAGAGAGAGAGAGAGAGACAGAGAGACGAAACAGGGAACGGAGGGCGGGCAGCCTTGAAGGGGAGAAAAGGCGGGATGACGGATAGAGAGCGCGCGAAAGGAGTTAGAGATGGGCGAGAAATACGGGGAGGAAAAAAGCATACGAGGGAGAGGGAAACAGAGACGGGCCGATTCGCTCGTGGAGGGTGAGTAGGGTGCGGGTGAAGGGGACGAGACGGGGCAATCGACGGGCGCCGCGACGGGTGCAGATGTATTATGTACACCCGTTAAGTGGCCGATGCAAATCGAACGTCACCGCCGGACGATGGGCGTGCACGTGACTGTAAACGAGCCGATTAGCACATCGTTTCTCTTATTCAATGCCTTTTCCGAACGGGCGCCATCGCGACGCCGAACGCGGGTCGATTTCGATTTTCGCGAGAGAGAAGGGCCCTAAATTTTAAACTTTTTTTATATCGTCGAGCGAATATCGCCTCCCCCTCTCTCTCCGTTTTTTTACAAAGCCGTGACAGTCGTTAACTATAATGAAGAAAAATGCGAAGAAAAATTTTGACTCCAAGTTCCAGTTTCCAGTTGAAAATAAAAAAATTATGTATTTTGTCACACATTTTTTTTTATATACATTTAAGTATCAATCAAGATATTTGTAAACGCTGTTAACTTTGCGCGGAGAATCGAAGATTGTCTAACAATTAATATACAAAGTATGGTAATTCCCTGACGATTAATCGACTTTAAATGATTTTTCTATACGTTGCTTTATTTTTCGAGAAGATATCTACAGTTTTGGCCACCAATTTTTTGACCTATCACAGATTTCATTGCGCGCCGCGAGATATCAAAGAAATGAATAAAATAAGAAATGAAATTTTGAGTAGTATTGCGATAAGTGCATTTATTGAGTGCACTTTCATCGATAACTATTTACATCGCCAGCATGTACGTATCCGGACTGTCCCGCATGCGGTCCCGGACGGCGCAACATCCGCGCACACGATGAGAGAATCGTTCCCGCCTTTCGAATAACGCGACTGCGAGATCTCACTTTCGACGCCGTTTCCGAGGATCGTCACCGCCACGGTCGCAATTCCTTTTGTTTGTGTCTGGCCGACGTTGGCATCTCACCTGTATTGCTCCGCGACTCACCGCGTGTTTCCTTTTTACGCCATCTCCTTCCCTTTCTGCTTCTCACATCGCTTGTACTATACATCTCTCTTTCTTTCTCTCTTTTTCTCTTTCTGTTTCTCTCTTTCTTCCGCCGTACCCTTCGCATCTTCGAGGGCAGAGTTACGGGGAAAGCGACAGGGCGGCGGTGTCGGTCGAGGGAGCAGGGTGGATGAAGGTCGTAGGAGGGAGACGGAGGGAGGGAGAGCTGTGCGTTGAATTAATTCGCGCTTGGCTGACGGGCTCTCGTTTGTAACTCTCTCTCCGTTCTATCGGCCCTCTTTCTCTCCTCCCTCATCCTCCTCCTCCTCAGCTGCCGCCTCATCCTCTGGATCTTCCCGCCGGCTTTCTTTCTCTCTTTTTGCTTCTGTCTCGCGTTACTCCACTACGCTCTCTCTCTTTCTCTCTCTCGCTCTCTCGCCATTCGACGAGAAGTAGGTAGGGCGAGAGGAGGGTATCATGGCCGCGATCTCGCAGCCCGCTCGGGCTTAAATACCACCAACTCCCGCGATGCAAACGAATCTCTCGGGAATCGGGGCCCCGGGTCGGCCCGACCGCGAATTAAGGAGTCTTTTCTTCGCTCTCTCCCTCCTTCGCTTTCCGGAGGGCTCTTTCTCCTCCTCCCTCTTCCCCGTTCCCTCCCCGTTCACTCCGACCAAGAGAATCACCTCGGGGATACAGCATCCGGTCCGGCGAGTTCGAGAAAGAGGACTGGTCCTGTCCGGGCGGGATCCTTCCTCCTTCGTACTCTCTGTTATCGTCACAGCTATCTCTCCCCAGCCGGTTGACTCTGACCTGTCGAGTCCTCGCCCGCGGAATGCCTAGGATTAAGCCCTTTTCGGGGAGGGCTAAGAGACACGCGATGCCCTCTTCGCGCCGTCTTGCCTGCCCGGCGACGTCGACGACGACGGTCGATCGATCGGATCGCCGAAGTCTCGTAAGAGAGGGCGGACGATAGGAAGAAGGGCGGCATGGCGGGACGCGTATGTCTGGAAAATGTGATCGGAATCGTAACAAGGGGCCCTACCGTTGGATTCCTGATGTCGCGAACATGCGGCACGTTCGGGATCTTTGTGTCATTACTGAGGTAAAAAATAGTTCGGCAGTTTTGTAGCCTTCTACTTTTAGCTCTCCACGCCCGTAACATCTTCGAAGAAACTTGATATAAAGAAAACCTTCAAACGTCGTATTCTCAAAGCCACTTTCGCGAATATGTAGATAATTTAGCTTCGTGTATTGCTGCAATGTCGAATAGAAAAGACTTATGCTACTTGCCCATGCTTTCGAGATAATTGGAGACTAAAGAAAAGTTTTACATTTTCTTCAAGTTGTCTTTTCATTAACGACGTGAGAGATACATGGAATGGTGTCTATGAAAAAGCGGTAGTTAGCGGTTTATACGAGGTATTTTCGTGCGATTTAAAGGGATCTTTATAATTGTGCTTGAAATAGTTTTACAATATTTTACGTTGCGATACGATTACGCGCTAATGACTCGCGAGCAGAAGTTTCGAGCATGGTGTGTGTATGTGTATACGCCGCATTTAATTCAAGAAATATGCGGATATACACCGTGACGCTCGTTTTTAATTTCGTGAAGCCGCTCGCAATTAAGCGCGGCCGGAAGTTCGGTAATACCTGTCGGCCCGCTTCTCGAGGAGAAAAGTGCCGCCTCCGAAAACCGCTTGTAAAATAATGCCGTAAAGAGTGGATGTATTATGCAGCCTCGGTGTGCCGTTAACGTTTTTACGATAAACAATTATCGGGAAACGTCCAACGGATATCCAACTTTACAGCTCGCGAAAGCTCTCTGGGAGCTAACTCCGTCTAAATTACTTCCCTTCAACTCGCTTATGGCTGCGCAAGTATGTTGCTGATGTCGTCGTCGTCGTCGCCGGGATAAATCGTCTCCTTAACCAGGTGGTATTAATATTCCAGACGATCGCGCCTCGCGGTGGAAATCACTTATCGTTCGACGCTGAACGCGTATCTATACGTACGCGCGCTTTCTTCGTCGCAATTTTCCAATTAATATTGCTAATAGCTGGAAGCGGAGTGCCGGTTCTAAAACGGCGCGACAAGCCGCGTTTACGACGAGTCTTAAGGACCGTCTACAATAGCCGTAAGAGTATGCAGTAAGACGTAAGCATCAGTAAAGCTATTGACTAATAGAATTTTTACAATTCAAGAATAATCGACTGTGGTCAATAGCTTATTGCATACGCTTACGATTGTAGACGGTCCTTTACATACATTTATCTATTCGAGCGTTCGAAGCGAGCGCGACGTTAAGGATTTTACATTAAGTCGTTTTCGCAAGTACATTATGACGAGACTCTCGATCGCGATACGAGACATCTGAACGGCGCGTCGCCTCGCAGAAGCGCTAATTTTGATCGTAAAACGTGTTGTCGCTTTTTCAAAACATATACGAACGCTTTATGGCTGTCAATCTTTGACCCTTAAAAATCCTCGATACATACGCACGATTCGACTACCTATGGACGGTTGATGCATTTTAATGCTTTCGAGAATGACACGAAAGGACTAACGAAGATTCCATTAGTGATTATCGGCCGTATCCGAAAGCTGATAAGTCGTTATAGCCGTGGTCAACTTCCGAATACTTATTGTTAGTTTAACGTACCTCTTTGAGAGATAACATTTCTTTGTTTTCTCATATGAAGGAAATTATCGCGAGCATTAAACAAATATTATAATTTATATTTGTATAATGGGCATAATATTGTAAAAGAATATTTTTCTTTAAAATTAATGTTATTTCTTTCGATATGTTTTTACATGGTCTTTTTAGCTTTTTAGTCTGGATACAGATATATAAACATATCAATTACTTACAAATTTATATTGTTATCATATTACCATTTTATTGCCGTCATTATGCGTGACTGTAACAATTAAAATAAATGTTAATATCGTTACCCCGTTACACGGAGATATCGCGTTACACCGCGAATTCAATCGGCATGTAATGCGAAAGCGCAAACATGTCGGACTGATTCGCGCGAGTCCCACCGCAGATGAATGGATCGCGCTAAGCCTCTATTATTAGCAGATGGAAGATTATATCGATTTTTCCCTATAGTCCCGGCCCCCTTTTTCCTTCCCGTCACCCTCGCATTTACCCTTGGCCGCCACTCCCGCAGGGCAGCCCTTCCGTACTTTATGCTCTAACAAACACATCGTGGCGCTGGCAATTACGTGATGACGCAGGACGGCCTGCAGTGTTAATTAATTTCTAGCTCGCTAATCACGAGCCTCGGTTGAGCCGGGAGTATCGTTTCGTACTTTCTTGCTGGTGGGAGGATAATCCTATACTGTAGTGCAGGATTCTCTTTGGCGTTAACGATCACGTTTCCCTCCGCGTCTCGGTTTCTTTTTTACTTTCAATTTTCCGCAGGAGATAAAGTCTTCCAGATAAAAGTCTTTCCAGTTTAAAGGTTATTACGATACCGAAATATGGTACCTTTCGCGATAATTATAGATATGTGTGATATACATATATTCTGTGTTTAGATATCATAAATCCTATAGAGTTATCAGAAAGTCTTTGCAGATCTTCGCGAGTAAAGGGATGCATTTGGGAGGATTTTCAATGCAACATCGCATCTTCTATCACGTATCGAGATACATTTCTCTTTTCGCCGTCAGAAATTGAGCTTGGCAGAAATAGACACACGGAAACATATCACGTCTTCGCGTGTTTTCGTCGATATATCGGCTTAATTAGTCGAATAAACGACACTTACCTCGACTAGACACAAGACTCTCGGGAATTCTTATATTACTTTGAGAGAAACAGGGGAGGATGGAGACAGGGTGGCAATACGGAGTAGACAGTCGATGAGGCGAATGTATTGTGCTACAATACACTCGCCACTCTGGGGCAAAGACCAAACGGAGAGAGAGGAAAAAGCGAGCCATGTCGATACCAATCATACGTGCTGCCTCTGGGGCTCGGAGAAGTGTTCAAAATTCAAAAGCTTTCTTCCATCTCGCGACGAACTGAGATAGCGCTCGTATTTCTTTAAAGGGATGATATTTATAAGTCAGATTTCGCTTAAGAATGTGACACAATCTTTATATAATATATAAATTCGCGCGTGATATCTTAAACCAAACGTAATCGATAGTTCTCTGCGATGCTGCGTCTTTTTTAAAGCATAATTAGTTTTTTCAACACATCGAGGAATGACGTTAATTTTTTATTCTATATAGTTCTGGAAAAACGACGCTGCAAAGTAATTTAATGTGAAGTGCCGCTTTAATATTTTTATTCGAAATTTAGCACGATTATAGGTATATTAAGTTATCTAAGCCAAATTATCAGAACACAAAAAATTTTATATGGAATTAATTTGGTAATTATTTGCTATTATTTGCTTTTAAAAGTAATTGTTTACTCTATAGCTATTACAAAATTACGAAGGGCTGAATAGCTTAAGATTAAGCTATCCAGCCATTGTAAAAAAAATATACATAAGTCAAAGCAAAAAGTTAATAATACCAAAATTATTTGCTATTTTTTTGCTCACACTATTAAAAAGTTACAAAAGGCTGGATAGCTTAAGAATAAGCTGCCACGCCACTGTAAAAAACAGCATACACATAAGTCAAAGCAAAAAATTATTCCTGTAACTAATAGGGATATAGAAAAAATAAAAAAACGAGATATTTTGTATACCAGACATCACAGACATGCGCTACGCGCGCGCTATTTATCTATTACATTACTATTACATTACAATATTAACCCTTTGATACACAGACTGTCAAAATATGCGACATAACAGATGCTCATGAAGTAAGTGCAGTGAGAGAACTAATCGGCATCGCGAAGTATTGGCAATAATACTTTGTTTGATTCAAGTATCGATGAAAAGCCTTTTTTAGAAAGGGAAACAGACTTACATAATGAGTAAAATATAAATTTTTTAAAATTATTTCGCGAGCAAAAAATTCGAGATTTGGATATCTTGAGAGCAAATAAATTCAGAGAACATTCTGATGCTATAATAATGCGGGAAATTAATTTCTTTAATGCGCTTTACTTTTAAGCGCCGCATTTTGATCTTGGTGTTTTCTTAAAAGCTGGAGCAAAAAAATTACTTTTGCAAGCAAAAAATAGCAAATAATTTTGGTATTATTAATTTTTTGCTTCGACTTATGTATATGCTGTTTTTTTACAATGGCGTGGCAGCTTAATCTTAAGCTATCCAGCCCTTTGTAAATTTTTAATAGTGTGAGTAAAAAAATTATTTTTGCAAGCAAAAAATAGCAAAAAAAAGCAAATAATTAGCAAATTAATTCCATATAAAATTCTTTGTGTTCTGATAATTTGGCTTAGATAGCTTAACATACCTCACGATTATAATGCAAGAAAGAACCATTAAAAACTATTATTATAAAGAGAAGAACTGATGTAAAAATAAATTGTATGTCTCGACAAGATGAATTGCTAATCTCATCATCATTATATATTCGCTTCCAGAGTGGCGAGTGCTATCTCGCCTTGAGACGCGTCTAGTCTCGCGCATGTAATAATAGAAAAAAAGCCGTGTAACCGTTGACCAAAAACCGTTGATGACCTTCTGACCCGCGTCCAGAGATCAAGATTCAGTCGTAGAGCTTATGCTGGACCATCCAGCATCCCTGAACTGGATGGGGTAGTTTCCGTCACAGGGGTCACTCTCTCCTCGATGCACCACACCCCTTGGATCGGGACATGAGGGATGAAATTCTCTCGAGAGAGTAATGGGAGTTGTTTTCTATTAAAAGTTCCATCGAGGCGTCACCGACTGTGAAAGAAACTGACGAATCGCGATCCTTCTGTTAGACGTTTGTTTTGCTTTTGTCACATTTCAATCAATAGCACGTTTCTCGATAAAAACTAAAATATGTAATATAAAAACGGAAGGATCGCGATCCATACAATATATATTAGTACATGGAGAAAATATAATAATTGAAACAATCTATCATAATTACCTATTAACACAATAGCCAAAATGATTTCTTAGAGAGAGATCATTACTGAACCTCAATTATTTCAATGAAATCTATGAATCGTTATATATATTTTTTTAAATGCATTTGTTTCTACGTACGATATTGATGAGAATGAAGCCCGCAATCACAAAAATATATAACACATACATTTTTATTAAATTTAAGTCTTTATGACGCATTTAGAATGCTCTTCCCGAATCTAATCTCGCCCGAGTTTGATAGCCTATACAAAAAGGCTTCTCGAGCACATAATCTATACGTCTATCTATACATAATAGATCTATAATCTGTTTTACGGGGTCGGCGCAAACGTGCCGATTCCGAAATCGGGTGCCATCAGTTCTAGTTTAGAGGAATAATTTCGAATTCTCGAAGCAATGCGCGTCGCTGATCTCATACCAAACAGTATAGGAGCCGAAAGCCAATGGCGGTGCGCGCGCGCGCGCGGCACACGTATGACCGACACACACAGCATACACGCCACGCACACATACACACACGCGCGTACACGCGCAAAACGTACACGGGACGAACGGGGATTGCACGGCGCAACGAGAGCGCGCCAAAACCCAGGCGCGTAATCCCGTTAGGGGATCAAATCAGCCAAAGCACATTACATACCGTGAGGGGATAGTTGCCCTTAACTGCTCTAATTAATATAAGGGTTTCCTTCCGACCGGGCGGACATCGGAGGAGAGAGAGAGAGCGTAACATCGCCGCGCGGCGCGGCGAACCGCGCGACGAAGGTGAGCGTGTTATTGCGAAGATCGTTAACGTTCTCGCGCCGGTTTCTCCGCTCGTCCGCGAAATAGCAACGTACGCGCGAAACCCCGAGGTTAGCTTCGCGCGTTGTCTTGATAGAACGCGACGTTTCGACGCTTCGCGCGTTACCGAAACAACGCGTCGTTAAAATTAACAAACATGTCGCGCGCAACTTTTTGCACCGCGTAGCTCGTCATTATACTAATTGGCAGCCCCAACGCTCGCGGATTTAATGAAGTTTTGCGGACGGAGTGGGGGGGGGGAGGAAAAGGACCACTTCGGCAGCTAGCGCGCTTAGCGCTCGGATGCAATTTGAATTCTCGACGAGGAATAATACTCGCAGGGTGGTTTTAGCGCCCAGCGCAACCTCTCTGCGGCCTTCTTTCTCCGCAATTTTACCGTGTACCCACGTAGATTTTGCGCGTGTATAAACTCGTAGTATACGGCGTTGACGTTCTTGTCACGAGAACATTCCCTTTTTCTCGCGCTCGCGAATAAGCGTTTGGACGCTACGCATAATATTGCTCGCGGAGATTCGGTTGCTCGGATGGAAATGGAACGTGCACGGTGTGTGGCCGGAACACAACGGGCTTCATGAAGAACAAAGACAGAGCGAGAGAGAGAGAGAGAGAAAGGGAGAAACACGTGCATCGCGCAGTGGTTAATAAGGCAGCCAATAATGCGACTCGGCGTGTCGCGCCACGGGCGCATTGCTGATTCCAGCGCCGAAACGTCCGTAATTACATCTTCATTAAAATGATGGCGGACCGTGTTGCACGGCCGGGCCGGGTATACGCTCCGCTCTTCGCGAGAGAGCGCACACACGTGCGCGCACACGCTCACGCACACGCACACGCACACGCTCGCCTACCCACATAACGCGCAACGATGTGGGTGGATTTCTGGTATCTGTATCATGGTTAGCCGTCGTACGTTACGTCGGAGGGATGGGGTGGTATAAATGGTCGGTGTGAGCGCGCCGCAGGGACAGGGGTCCTGGAAGGGCTGGGAGGGCAACCAGAGGGAGGCGATGGCGGCGGTGGAGGCGGCAACGGCGGCGGCGACAGTGAGGAAGGGCGCGCGGAGGGTGAGAGGGTGCAGCCGAGAGAGGATATGACGTCGAGAGGGAGCGGAGGGTGAGAGATGGAAAGCGGGATCGATGCGTCGCGCCGCGGGCCGATGCCTGCTCGCACTTTCGAACTGACACCGCCGCGGTATATAGCCCTAAGGGGGGAAGGGTGAGGATAGGGATGGGGCGAGTGGGATGTTACACGCGCCTCTCGCCCCTTACGCCACGGGCTACGCTGACCTTCCGAACTCGGCGCGCCGGGTGCAACGCTGATGATTTGTCTTCGCTGACGTCGTTAGCGCCGTCCGACAAGGATGGAAATGTTGTGTTAAAATTAGTGTCGCGGAGGGCTGCTTGCTCCCTATCCTCCCCCCAGAACAGACGCCAATGCGTTCGTGGATTTATATTACGCGCGCGATATGGCTTCCGGGTAATCGGAAATTGTGGCCTGCCTTCGTCGTGTTGCTATCGGAATTTTTGGTCGATGTAGGTGCACACGTCGGGGCGCGCGGATGCTGGAGGCGAGCATTGCGACCTCGGGATAGAGGTTGTCGCCGATATTTAGCCGCTTTTTATATTTTTACGATACCGTCAGATTTCGGGGGATTTTGTACGGTATTAAAAAAATGATTTTAGAATCGTCGGGCAAATAATCAATACAGCTCCGTCGCGAACGTCGTCAAAGTTTGTGAATATTTTATTAGGCGTTGGTCTTGAGAACTTCCGTCGGCATCGCGAAAAAAAATCAACCTTACTTTTCGGAAGAGTTTTCGAAGCGAAAGCAATCTCGATTTTCGGAAAAGTGAAGTTTAAAGGATACGTCTTTTTTCTGTAATCGGCGCTCGTGAAATTCTTTTCGAACACTTTTAGTTCGCAAGCGATTAAAGTGCCCGGTGAGAATAGAATCAGGTATACGAACGACGAGAGCGTCGAAAGCTTCCGCGGACTGGTTAATTCCCGGAACTTTGAACGTGTTCGACGTCAGATAATCGGTGTCAGTACCTGTCGAAACATCTGCCGTAACATCGATATCCCGTGAGGCAGTTGTTGTTCCGTCCGGATATCGGTTGTACCGAGTGATATCGCGCTGCGTTAAAATTTATAGAAAATGTTTCCGCGAAAGCCGATATTCTTAACGGGAAAAATTAGAGTTGGATATCGTATGTACATAGATTTCTCGAAGAGAAAAATAGATTCCTTCTTTAATCTTCAGACGGGAAATAATTTATGTGACATATATTTAATCAATTATAATTCGATTGATTTATAATTATGTATCTTATTAGTTATTACTGTTATTAGTTAGTGAATATTATTAGCTATTAAAGATCGATATAATGTTAACTTACGTACCGTCGACCGCGTTGAACTCTCAAAACCTTTTTTTACTTGTCGCTTGTTAATTTCTATGATATTTAAAAAAATATAAAAAGATTGATTGATCTTAGTGTAAAATTCTATGAAAAATCGGAATGATAGAGTACAATATATTGGAAATGAAAGAAAAGAGCTTTTAGCTAGATGCATAATAAATTTGCTTGACTAACAAATTGTCTTAATTATCAATATTTAATTTACCATATAGACTTTTTATTTTTGAAAGTTTATATAATTAATTCAAACAATAGCATTTTATAATTCCGTGACACTCGACGTATACATTTAATTTTTATGGCATGTTAGAGAAAGAGACAGAGAGAGGGGCAGAGAGAGAGAGAGAGAGAGAGAGAGAGAGATTGCATCTCATTTTTTATCGGATAAAATGTGCAGACGATGTGACTTTAGTGGAGCCAGACCGCATTGATCGGCAGACTAATTAGTAATTTAATAGGTCAATTAGCATTTAGAACATTTGACATTAAGCCACGATTGCGGACTAGTTTCCTCAAATCTCACTTCTACGGAACTAAAATCAAAGCTCGCTGAGTTCATCTCGCGGAAGGCGGGACGCGACCTTGTAATCGGCGGCAGTGACCACTTGTTGTTCCCATCTGGTCAGCAGTCTCCTCCTCCTGCGCGGTGATCTCTCCTCTCGGTTTCTGGTGCGGGGCGAGCACGAAGAATAACGGAATGCGGCCGCATGCCGGCCACATCCGTCTCCGCGGTCGAGAATTATATTTGGGCAGAAAAACCGTCGTCGTTTTCGGAGACCGCGAGGGAAATTCTACTGGACCAGGGCGAGAAAGAGAGAAAGAGAGAGGGGGGAAGATAGGAGCGAGACGAAAGAGGATAGAGGAAAGAATGGGATGGTGGAATGACCGAGCGGCAAGTAGTCGGGACCGAGACGAGGTGAAACGGGTGAGCAATCACATTACCAGGGGAACCCTGCCTAACCCTATTTCGATGTCCCCTGTCGCCCTGTTCTCGCCCGCCTGTCTACCGCGTTCATCCGAGTCTTCTCGACCCACCCGCTTCGATCTCCCGCCGAACGAAATGCTGGTATCCAACCCTCGCTCCACTACAACCGAGCACCCACTTCTCGTCCCGCCGTTCGATCACCCTCGCCGTCTCTCCGTCCCGTCCTGCCTCGCTCCTTCCGGCGATCCGTGGCCGAATCGAGCGGAGCGTGGGCTCGGTGGATTATCAATCGAGTGCCACTTTCGGTGGCCAATAATGGGTAACTTCGGTTTCTCTGACGGGGACGACTATGCGAATTTTGCTCATTAAGAGCGCAAAGGAACAAATGCAATTCGTTTCTATATCTGATTACAATATCGAATCTATAACTTCTTAGAGATTAGATGGAAAAAATGTGCAACCCGATGTTCTAAGTCGTAAGTTCGATATTGCAAGATTTTAATATAGGGTTTCCTAATTTGATCGTATTTAATATTAAAGATTTCCGTCATTAAAGTCTGCAATTACTAAATAAATTACCGTTATTTATTAGTTAGTTTCATATAATTTTAAAATGTTTGAGTCTGGATTTCTATATTTCGGATTTGTGGATTTTGATTTTTTTCGTGTTACTTTAATCTCTTTTTATTTGCAAAAGTCTCATAATCGGTGCAGGAGATATCATCGGTGGTGTAAATTGTTTTCAATTATCTCTTGCGGTTTACCGCAAAGCGTTAGTACTTTAGAAACCGAAGGGCAAGGGCACTCATCGAAGGGTCGAAGAAGAGAAGGTTGAATTGGAGACGCATGATTGATAGATAAGAGGGTCGCCCTAATATAAACCTTAATCTAGCCGCTGATCGAAACCTCGTCTAATTGATTCTAGTGTCGCGCTTAAAATTATGTTTAGTGTGATTATTTTGATTGTTCTCGGCTTTCCGTTTAAAATCAAATTAAAAGTGTTAAGAAAAGAATATAAATAAAATTAGACATTTAATATCATAAGTTTTATCCATTGTACTTAAATAGCGACTTTTATATCCTGCTTTTACAAACACGTATAATTTTATATAGAGCATAGTGCCTTTCATCAAAATCATACATTACATACGTTATCTCAAATTCTCCTGTTTTATATTCTATTTTGTGTTCTTACAATTCATCCAGGGAAACTATTTTGATATGAATCGCATCGTTCCGCAACGATGTCGCATCAACTTCGTGGTAAAACTCGAAAAGATAAACATCGTGAAATCTGACAGATTACCCTGTCGCGACACCCAACGTGCCGCCTACGATTTCAATCTGGCTGGGTAAATTTTTTCCTCCCCCTGCGGGAACCGTCCAATTTCCGATGAATCCCCTCGATAACGCCGCGTTGTCCGTTCGCCGGAGGTTTACAATTAAGCCGTCCCCCCCACCATCGCGGAGAACTTCTGATTTTCCGGGCGAGCTCGTCGTAAAAAGTTCGTCGTTCAATTTGCACCTCCTAGAGAGACGTCACGGAAGATCGGGACGACTCCGAGTGACACTAAAGATCACTGATTCGAGACGATAACCAAACGGTTACGGAGAGAGTCGTTAAGGGGTCTCGAAAGGGGTGGCGCGAGGGTGGCGGGCGGGAATGAGGAGAGAAACAGTGAGAGTGAGGGATGGCGATATGATGGAATTACAGAGCGCGAACGAGAGACGGAGGAAAAGAGAAGAGGGGGCGGCGGGAAGGGGGGAAGGGGAGAGGGGAGAAGGGGGCGGAAGAGCGGGAGAGATTGCAGTCGACTAGCAAGGCTGCCGTAATGAAATCAAGGGTGTAATGGCCCCGTCAGAACGCGAATCCCCGCTACGAGAGCAGCCCCGACTCGCTGCTCTCTCACTATGTAGCTCACCCCCGCGTTTCGAACCCCGTCGCGCGACCCTCAGTATGCCAGCTTTGACGTACCGTAAAACCATTACGCTTTAAAGTCAACGGAACATCGTCCGCGCTCACGCATATCGCTTTCCGCTTGCTTGGCTTTTTGTTGTCGCGTTAGGGTCCGACACGTCTTTGAAATCTTTCTCGCGGAGGTACGGTAATGATTAGTCATGGCCGTTGCCATTACTGACGATCTCTTTGATATTCGAAAACAACGATAAAGAAAAATCGCGCCAACTTGCCTTGAAGAGACGTGTGGAAGGGGTCACAAAGAATGACAGAGAATTGAATATGGCACGTGACATACACGCGAAATAAGAAGCTTTGTACGTGTATAAAATAAGATCTTACGCGACAGACGTAACGCGAACATTGCTAATCGCGATAATTCTGGTACGAAACCAACCGTGGTGTTCTCAAAGGTACTCCGAATCACGCTGCGTTCTCGCCCGCCCTCTAAACTCATTGATTACAACACACTCGCGGCTTCCCTATTCTCTCTCCCTTCGTCGATCTCTCTCTCTCTCTCTCTCTCTTTCTCTCTCTCTCTCTTTCCCTGCTGACACGCTACTCACGCGGGCTATCTCGAGCGTGCTCCCCCCGTACCCTTTCTATCCCTCCCCCCTTCACGCGCTCTCACGGGGAGTTTTACATACCATGGGTTTCATGCTGGCTCCCATCCAGAGTCGGGTTACGATTCCGTTGTTCTGTCCCGCTTCCCCGTTCGGGGACCGCTCCTTCTCCTTCTCTCTCGCTCTCTCTCTCTCTCTTTCTCTCTCTCTCTCTCTCTCTCTCTCTCTCTCTCTCTCTCTCTCTCTCTCTCTCTCTCGCTTCTCGACCGTTCTCTTAGTTGGTGTGCTCCGCATCCCCTTTAACTCCCTCTCCACTTCTCCCTCGCACCCTTTCCCCCTTGCCGCACCGTCGTCTATATATCGCGAGGAAGTTTCGCACACCACAGACTCGCGGCAGTTCTCGCATCTCGAGAGTCAGAATTTCTCCCTGCCGCGCCTCCCTTCCTCGCTTTTTCCCTCCGTCCCTCCGTTTCTCTCTCCTTTCATCTCTGGCCTTCCTCTGTCCTCTCTCTGGCTTCCTTCGGCGTCTCTCGTACCCCCCCGATATATACGTGTATTCCCGTGCATTTCGTTTCAACTCGTTCCGTCGCACACGCATCTCCCCCTCTCCTCCTCCTCCACCTTCTCTTCTTTTTCCCTCTTCCTTCTGCTCCCTCTGGTTCCGCGAGAGCACGTTCGAGAGGTCCGTTTTCCTCTTGCCTCTCTATCTCTTCCTCCCAGACAGCCGGCACACTCGTTCTCCTCGTTCTTTTTGCCCCGTTCCGTTTCACCACCGGTGCCGGGCGGCTATGCCCTCCCTCATCCCGTTCGTCGCCCCGTCCGTCCTCTCCGCGGCTGTTCGCCCTTCTGTATCGCGCAGCTCTCCCCCTTACCTCCTCTTCCTCACTTACCCCTGCTCCCGTCGCGACTCCGTCGGGCTCCATCCTCGTTCCCTTGCCGCTCGTTTCGTCCACGGTTTCTAGCTCTGTCCGATGCACGTTCCTCTCGATCTCGCCTGCGGGAGGCACAGGGGGGAAAAGGGGGTTCGCTTTTACAAGTGGTTCCAGCCTCGGACCGGCGCCGGTGTCGTGTTTCGCGTAATAGGTCGCCGCCTATGCCACGCGGCGGCCGAACGGTAGCGCCCGTCCATTTATTATCGTTATTACGATTATTATTATTATTTTCGGTGCGATCAATACTTTTTTGTTTTTTCGTTTTTTTTCCACGCGGTATAGTGAACACTTTGATTCGCGGCGATTGAAAGTGTGCTATTGAACGTAATCAGGAAATGGATGATCAAGATTGTGTCATCGAGAATTCTTGATCACCGTTATTGTTGTTATTACTACTGCTATTATCGTTATTGGTATTATTAAAATCACTTGTCTTTGCTTATTTTTTACTCTTTATTCTTTATATCGCGTACAACTCTCGTCTAATAAAATCTCACCGTTTGACGTTAGAAAAAAGTTACGCGACCACGGTAAATTTACTTGAAAGTGCTCTTCCACTTATCTGAACCTACGTTGCGCTATCGACGGACCGAACTTTTTGTTATCCACTTTTCCCGATAATGCGTTATCACATCGATTCCGGAAGCGTCGTCGTGAAATGCCGCGCTACGGCTCGTTAATTGAACGTTCTTCGTTTTGTCTTCCTCTCGAGTTTCCGTGACGAGGTCATTCTGCCACACCCTCCTCGCGATAGGTATGTCACTCAAGAGGGAAATCGATGGAGGACGGGATCAATGTCGACAGGCTTTGCAACAGGTTGAACGAATTGCTCGGAATCCTCGGTGCGCCGTGACTTCGGACGCTCGCAGGATCGTCGCAGGGGATTGTCGCGCGCTTTTGGTTTTGCATTTAAACCGGACGCGATCTGAGATTGCGGCGATAAGAGGATTCGCGGCTGGCCGAATACTCCATAGATTTTCAACATTTACACACACACACACACACACACACACGTGTACCACAACTGGAACATTCGTCTTCCTACAAATCGATAAATCGATATTTCCCGATGCTGATGGTCTCACATGATCGAACACGCAGAATGAAATATGCAATCAGTGATATTTCGAATACTTTGAAATGCGAAAGTGATGCAAAACCTCTCCCTCTTCTTTTCTTTCTTTCTCTCTCTAATGATAGGCCCGAAGTAACTGAAATACAAGTTTATCTGAGATAAAAATTCCGTTTCAAAAAATGAAATTCAGTACCGGAACCATCGCGATGAATACGTCTATTTTTTCTCCTCCGAGGATCGGGCTGGAGCTGCGAATCGATACTGTTGAGAGAGCGATGACTAAATCTGTATAGTGAACTCCGCGCGTGTTCCGTATTTCGTTTTTCCTCCAAACGTCCGGCCATCCTGATAATTTCGGTCGAACCTTTTATACCCGGAATTGGATTGATCAAACGTGGGTGTGGTGCAGAAAGATGACTATATGAGTACTTCAATATAGGATATGTGCACAGTATACGCGCGTAGATAACAAACACGCCGGTGAATTATGTGAAAATAATTCCTATCTCTTCTAGAGGATATCAGAGATATCGGGAAGAATAATTTTTATATACAATAGTAATATATTCAAGCGTTCTTTAATACGGAATAGTATTAAATATAGTTAAGGACAAAAGTACTAATTTCCGAGAAACTAACATGCTATACTTAATCTAGAACACCGCAGAGATAAATACAAATCTAACTAATTACGGAATAGCGGAGACGCTTTAGAAACATCAGTGGTGTCTGATGATAGTCTAGAGTATGTAGAATCGTAATTGCGCTTCTAGCTCACACGCTCACACGTATTTCCCCATGTACTCCGGTAATATAATACGTACATGACGTATGCATACGCACACACATTCGTGCAATACTCGCCGCCGTTGTGCCTCCACAATAGAGCAAGTTTCTAACTGTAAGCGTACGGTTATATACCTATGTTTTCGACATGCACATAATCGTACGTGTGCGTGCATGCGTGCGTGCATCCGCGCTCACGCGCGTATATCCGCTCTCGCATTCGGGAACACGCGAACTGGTAAAGGCGCGCTTTATTGGATGACCGAGAGCCGCGGAGCCGCGGAGCTCGCCGAAATCTAAATCCTCCGGAGGTTTCAGCCGCCGTATTTTCCGAGACTCCGAGGAAATCCCGTTAACGTAGCATCGTTAATATCTCGGTTCGTGCGCGCGCGGGGCAATGGCGAGAGAGCAGCGAAAGGCCGATAAGACCGCCTCTCTCGGCTTCCGCAGTCGGGGAATGACGGAGGAACGATGGACGGTATCGGAGGATTAATGAGGGAATGTTCGGGGTGTTCGGGAAGCGTACAAGAACGCCGATATTCCAACCCTCCTTCTCCGCCAGTGCTCGTAAATTTATCCGTTTTTGGCGCAGAAAGTGTTGAAAAAATATATGTCGATGAGATTTTATTTATAAAGGTATTGCGCGCGCGTGCGTGTGCCGCGTTGATTTAATTTTAGCCAGAATATATCTGAAGCTATTCTCCCTGTTCAATTGACTTTTTCTTTATTTAAGTAAATATGACTAACGACTTTTTATTAATTCTTATGCAAGTTAAAATGCAAGTTAATATGCAAGTTAAAATGAAGATTAAATCTTTGTTAACTAATTAACGTACGGAAGTCTCGACAGTGCTTCCTGATTTAATTGCTTTAGAGCTCGGGACTTAAAATATATTTTCCCCGAGGATAAATTAAATTCGACTTACTCGAAAAATAAGGCATTGTTGTTTGTTGTTTTAACATTAAACAAAATTAATATCACAGACAGAAAATAGAAATCGATATATAACGTGTATGGCATAATGTATTTAAAGACAAAAAGAATCAGGAAACGTTACACCGGTCGCAAAGGGTATCTCAAAGCTTTTCTAACATCGCGGAGAGTTGAACGAAACGCGAAATGACGGTTGGCGCTTTCTGCCTAGAAGTTATAATTAACACATTTGCTGCGGATGACAAGCGTCCTGCGTTAATCGCCTCTCCCTTCAGAAACAGGTGCGCATAGTGTATCTCGGTGCTATTTGAATTTCACGCTTCTGCACGAGAACTATTTTTGATAATGGTTTCAAAGTGTCATCGTAGCCGACATATCAAATCCGCGTTTGCGTCTGCAAATCGTGGTGTCATCAATGAGAATAAAAAATATCGAAATAAAGACAAAGTAAGTTCGTTGACTTTTTTAAAGCAGAGCAAAGTTTCAGTCAGTTTATATATAGGAATGCGCTTCCAAGAGAGCCTTCCTCGTGCCTATGTATACGCAAACACTGATCAGGTTTCTATAAATAAACTTTGCTTTAGGGAGTCCTTACGTAGTACTTCCTCGATGGTGGGCCTCTAACGAACGGAAACCGATACCTTGACGGTGGAAAATAGCGCCGCTTGCCACGACCACTGCGTTGCCGCTTTAGCCTTCGGCGGCTAATTATTTTGCTTAATTAAAGTGAAACCCGATACAAGCCCGTCGCAAACGAAATAACGCCTCCGTAATCGCGTCCTGCCTTTCCGTCGCTCTCGCATCGCTCTTACCAGAATTTTCATTCACATGGCTAATCGTTTGGTTCGTTAATCCTTTGCGTTACGTGCTTTTGCTAACGGTTCCTGCTTTGTCTGCGTCTGATTCGTTGACACGTATGTCGGTGTTTTGATTCAGGCAAATTGAATAATTTCTTTATAAAATTTGGACCTTTCCTGCTTGTTGCGTTTAAAACAACGATGCGTTGTTTCCAAACAGAATATCGAATATACGCATACGTGTAACAAGTATTTATGCTCTTAAATTTTCATTCTTGCACGTTTTCGAGGATTAGAGGTAGAAACAGATACAGATATTTCTATTTCGTGCAATTGTGGTGTAAGGAAAAAGTTTTTCGATTAAACACTTGTGTGTGTAGGTCACGTATATGAAAAATGGAAGCTAGAAATCCTTTGGATTTTTATTATTTTTCTTAACAACCCGGTTGAGAGAGAAAGAGAGAGTTTCAATCAATAAAATTTCCGGTAAAAAGGTAGTTTTCACCTTTGTGCTATTATTTAGATGCAATATATGCAATACCCTCGGTGAAAAGATGGAAACTTCTCCAGATGTTGAAGGTATAATCGCGTTACCGAGCGACAACGCGACTGCATTATCATTTTGCAAATTGCAGTTTACTCCTACAAATACCCTACGAGACTCTAAGGGGACTCTCCACCGCTGTAAATAATAGCACCCTGGCATTTTGTGGTACGTCGTTTTATCGAGGCGGGAGCGCTTCTCTAGTCTCCCTCGCATCGCGTTCACTATAAAATTATAGCGAAAATATAGAGGGTGCCTCAAAACCAACTCGCATTTCAATGGCAGATTGTGGACATCTGGAGAAAAATGGCGTTTCCATGTCGGGACATCAGTAATTTTCGAGTTGAAGGCGATTAAGAATTACAAATTTGAGACGGATAATCAAAATAATATAGACACATATGAATAAGAGCACATATGTATTTTTGCTGATCTCCGAATTCTGCAAGTAAAAAGAAAAAAATGTTAAAATTTCGTGTTAGGAAAAAGACATTTCTCCAGCTTTGAAAAAGTTAAATCAAATGCCAGTGGTTTCGGGACACCCTGTACTCTCGCTTCACTTCGAAACAAAAAAACTCGATTCCCGCGTTCTCTGCTATTCGCTTGATCTGTCCCTTTTCCATGAAAAGGACCTCCAGTAGGAGAACGAGTAAGCGGGAGGAAAGAGCGAACGAATAAGTGGGACCAAAACCGAAGGTTCCCGGAGAGAAGCCGCGTTGTTTTAGCTCTCCCCCGGGGACGGCGCGCCAGGGAAAACCTCACGAAAACACCTTCGAAACGAGCCACGGACGAAGGCAGGTTGGACGACGACATCGGTGCCATGGAAAACGGCCGGGAAGATCGGAGAGAGAGAGAGAGGGGAAAAGAGTATGCGAGAACCGATAAGCCCGAGAATCGAAGCCGAGGGTCATTTTCGTGTCAGGTCGTTGATAAGGAAGGTCGAACTTCTCGACGCGAGACGTGACGCCGCGTCGATTATTCTATCGGCAATCAGAACGAGTAGAAAAAAGAAAACAAAAGTAAAACGAGGAAAAAGGGACAAGAAGGGATCGTCGGTGCAGGTACAGCTTTCGTGTTTCCTTTCGCCAACTCAACGCCGAGTCTCGATGAAGCTTAAAACATTTACTGGATATGCCTCTTCCTTCCTCCGCTCTCGGTCCGTGGTTCGCTCTTCGCTCTCTCTTTCTCTCTTTTCTCTTTATGATGCTTTCTCGCGGCTAGAAGAGCCAGATGAGGAACGCACAAAAAGGCACCTGGGCCGACCCGGATCTGTCTCTCTCTCTCTCTCTCTCTTTCTCACGTGGCGCAGTGGCTGCCGCCTCATTAGCAGGTGATTAATTAAAAATTCGTTTGTTTTCGTGGCCGGGATCGTCGGCGCCGCCCACCTCTACCCGTTCACGCTGAGAAATGGATACACTCATGTGCATCGCAGACAGTGTAAAAGTTGAAACGCGCGATTGCAGTTGAAAATTTCTTCCGTATGCACAGCAGAGAAATTTAGTAATGAAATTTATTGAGCTTGGAAAATTTGTTCGAGTGATTCGAGCGGGCGGAAATCGAAAATCACTTATGGTTTTAATAATATTTTATCTACTTTATGTGAAATTACTTTAATATTGTTCTGTAATTTTATTTTTCTTATTTTAAATTATTGTTATTTCTATATATACACATATATATATAAAAAGATAGAACACTCTTTATAACGCTGGTTCTTTTTGGAAACTACATGTTCTCTGAATAATATAATGACTCGAGATTAATCAACACTCTATAGAAAATATATATATGAAATGTAAAATTACTATTTAAGATACATGATGAAAAGATAAATAAGTTTATATATAATATAAGTGCAAGTAAGACTATGAACTGCCGACGTTGATGCGCGACCAATTTTTTTTTACTCAAACAATTAAATTTTCGATATGTTTAATTTATTTTGACTGTTCTCAACCAAACAATGCCCTTTTACATTACTCGATGCCAATTTACAAGCATAATTAATATTAATGTTAAAAAGTAATTATATGGCTGATGAACCAAAATAGATGGTTAAAGTGTTTTGAAAAATTTAATTGCTCGAAAAAAATTGCTTGCTTTAACGACGTTTTGATTTGTACTGACGCTACCTGTGCTTATATTAATTTTGAGTTAAAAATACGAGCTATAAATTTCATCATTAAATAAAATTCCTTCGTGTACAGCTCGCTAACGATTTTTAACATAGCGAATAATTTTCGCTTCGGGCACACGCGGCCAAAGTAAATAAACGGCAATGCGCGTCACGAGGACCGAAACGGTTAATGCTCATTAAATGACGCGATTGAAACGTTTTTGTCCGCGGTATTCCTACCCAGCGGGCGAGGGCGACGAGGACTAATGGAACTCACATTCGCGCTTTGTCCTCGCGCGGATGGCGGCGCAACCGAGTAGCGCTTTAGCGTAACCGCCGAGCGTTCTAAATATCCGCTGCCAAATGTCCGGGTAGACGTCGCGTAGACGCCATCCCTTCACGAATATTGTCTTGCCGCATACGCCGTTTGCCGGCCATAGATAATAAAAGGGGAGATTGATCGCGCTCCTTGAGCGTCCGTGCCGCGAGCGTTCCTGCCAAACGCTCCGTCCACGTCGCCGGGCGATGCCAAGCGCCACGGCGTGCAACGTTTCCAGAATCTCTCTCCCATTGTTCCCCAAGACGTAGTGCGGACTTTATTATACGATATTGGGCGCCCAATATGGCTGGAGGGTTTATTGCGTGGACGCTCGCGATATCGTCGTGTTCCACGCTGCACGAGCGCAACAATAACGCGGATCGACCCTGCGAATTTCATCAGTCTTTCTGTGCGACGTTTTAATAGATAAAATCTTTCATGATAGAGATGTACTTTCTGAATTAATTAAGTTAGCAATTGAAGCGCTTAGGTCTACGTTCCATCTTTCTATTTCTGTTTTAAATGAATTGAAAAGAAATTGAAGATTTTAAACATATTATCTTTTTTGACACGCGCGCGCATGTGTGTGTGATATTAAAGTTAAATTATTATAATATATTACTATAAACCATTATAATTTATGCTTCATTCGTCTAAAATGTAAACGCATGTAAATATCGATGCTTTAATTCTTGAAAGATGGAAAAAGTCCGTTCGAGCATTTTCGGATTGCATGGATTTGATTAGACAGGACAATACACGCATATTTCCAACTCCCCGAACGCCGACAATCTCAATTATACTATTTTAATCGGTCCATTTTCGCTTACATACACCAACATTATTAGCGTTTTTACCGGCATCACTGTCAGGACGATTAAAAGAGCGAATTTCAACAAAGCTGCTACATTTGAATCAATCGGCTATTTAAATTAATGACGATACGGTCATGGACGGTTTTCCCGTGCACGGAGAATCATGGAAATATCGCGTCCAGGGAAATCACTCGGACATCATTAATGTGTTATTAATCCTTGGCGGCAAAACACGGAGGCGCGTTTTATTGTTATCGCGAAAATACTTGGCGGAAATATCCGAATTAGCGTATCGAGCGGAAAACTATAAATCTCTGTCTATAATTACGTGACAGGAAAGCATCTCGCATTCACATTCCGCGAACTATTATATCTATTTGACATAATATTTCAACTTCAGTACATCTAGCTCGCATTTTTCCGTTTTTCGCGCTGATATATTACGTCGCAAGCGCAAGGATTAAACGATCAAGTTCGCCGAACGGTGGTAGCGAGGAGAGTAAAACGCGAAGACTCATCCGTGGGAGTTAAGGCGCGAAAAATTACGTTAACGAACTTGAGCTGCTTGGCGAGGGGAAGGTTACGTGATCTCGCTCCGGGAAGAGATAGAAGGACAGAGATAGGAGTGAAAGAGATCGAAATAGACAGAAAGAGAGAGAGAGAGAGAGAGAGAGAGAGAGAGGGAGAGCAACAACCCCGTTCAGCCGGAATGTTTTTCGCGCGAAAGCTCGGCTGCGTAGACATTCTCGAGTGGCTGTCCTCTCCCTTTTTTCCCCCCACCCTCCTCGTTCTCGCTCTTCCGGCAGTCGGAATAAAGTGAAACGACGCTCAGGCGTCCCTAATGACTGCGGATCCGTCGCGGCGCCTGCACGCCGATGATTATAATCGATAACCCAGACGGCCTCGTATCAGCTAGCACACCAACCATCGCCTCCCTGTATACACATGGGCACACATACAGAGCGTACCGTCCTCTCCGCACCCCCGCGCCCCCTCATCCCCACAGCCCGCCCGCACGGCAGAGAGAAACCAGCGCACATGTGTGATTCCGCCTACCGACGACTACCACGACGACAAGGACGACGAAGAGAGCGACCCTCCTCTCTGCATCACCAATACCGACCTCTTCCTCTAACGGTCGACTGCTACTCGTAGCGGGCGATATAGAGCCGCCGGGTTATGTTTATCGCCTCTTTACAAGCTCGTAAGCAGCCCGCGAGCTTGGCTTCTCGCTGCCACTGCTGTTGCTACTTTTGCGGTGCCCGCGTGTGTACGTGTACACGCGATTTCCCATATCCTTTCCCCCACGTCCTACCGTTTTTTTTTCTCTCGCCGTAATGTGTTAAGGGATACTTGTATCTTGATTAATTAACTCTGCGTAATAGGTGTGAGTATTATCTGTGTATAAAGATCATTCTACTTATACCTACAAGGCGAGATTCTTTATCAAGAGCTGAAAAACATAGAATCGCGTTAAGAATGTTAAATTTTTTATTCTTTAATTAATTTAATTTTTATAATCTTTCTGACTTTAATAATTCCATTTTAATGCGCTCGTCAGTTGTTGTAATTAACGTAGATTATGTGTTATAAAGAGTTAATTTTTGTTATTTTGGGAGCAGCACTCGGGTTAAATCGCAGTGTAAATTTCAAATATTAATATTATATATATATATATATATAAAGCGCCTTTCTTAAATTTATTAAAACCCCTTCCACACAGCGTAATAGGGTATAATTAATGCATACGTATATCTGATGACATTTAAAAGGGTATTCTTTTTTTTAAACGACGGTATTTCTTTGAGACACATTCGTCGTACATCATTCCGTCGAATTGCGCGAGCATTCTCGGGAGCTGCAACTTCCTTGTTTGTAGTTGGTTGAAGACGATGAAGACTGTTCCTTCTAGTGTTTATCGCCTGCTTAGGCTAGTTCTCCTAAATGGCACTCTGACTCCCTTTTGTCTCTGCCCGTCGCGTCGGCAAGTGCTTGATAACACGCGCACGTACGTACGATTTTACACTGACGACTATGGCGTCATTTTGTCGTCGATTCCAAAGTCTGAGCCGTTTTCAATGTTTGTTAAATCTTAATTACCTCTTATAGATTTTTAATTTTAATAATTCCTTTTAAACATATGAATCGGAAGGGGAGAAATTATCTTTTTCGGTCAAAAAAATGTTCCATTGCCTACAATTTAAAAATACCAAATAGACCAAAAAAATTAGATTGATAAGTTTTCAAAAATAAAAAAGATACCCGATGCTTCGGGAATGTGTTTGTGTGGTGTGTATGTTTCATATACTAAATATTAAGTACTATCTGGCACCAAATAGCGCTAAGACTTCAGCTGGAGGGAGAGAGGGGAAAAAAGTTCACGCATTTACGGCCAGCCGGCCAGAAACGCTTTCAAAGAATAACCGTATCTCTACCAAGAATGGCACTCGTTTACGCCACGGACGTGGCCCTCCGCCCTCGCGAGCTCGTTAAAAGCGGCGAGAGGGAGCACTGCTAACGTTTATCGTCTCTGCGCAAGCTTTCCTCCGGTCATCTCTCCCTCCGCGTGTGTATATGTATCTAATGATGTACAGTGTGTCCGAAAAAAAACGAAAATACGCGCAAGAGAACTTCTTGTTTAATTTGCTTCCTCGAACTTTCATTAGCAGAAATTTTGTCAATGACATAATTAACAACTTGCTTTATACTTTACATGTGCTCATATGCTAATTTAAAAAATGTTATTCTTTCGGAAATGTGAAAAATGTAAAAGAAATAATTATTTCACAATTTATTATTATATACCAATACCTTTACCAATACCTTTTTCATAAAATCTATGGTCGTATAAAATTCAATACCTATAATTTTTTATTTTAGGATGGATTTGACATTTTTTCTGCCTTTTTAAAAAAATTATTTTCTTTAATAATTACATGTGTTCACACGAAGAAAAGCCATAGTATTGTTCATTCGTACTATTCACGATTGAAAGCAAACAATGGGGGATTCCGTCATCGAATTTAACTGCGGTCAAGCCCAACACCTCTCGTCGGCATCTTCGGTGCCATAATTGCACCGGCCTCGGTATTAGTCGGTCCCATTTAACGGATCGATCTTGCCGCGAGGGGATGAGTGGATGACGCGGGGAGGGTGGATCGGCGGGCAGGCCGCTTGAAATTAAATTTAATGGGGTGAATTAGAGCCGGGAGGCCGTGGCTCATTCGTGAATCGGGCGTCACGTGGAACGCACGCGGGACGAGCGAGCGAACGGGCACGCGAACCGGTGCAGACGGGAACACGTACGTCCCTCCGAATAACGTAATCGCCAGTCATCCGAGCTGGTATCGCTGGCTTATGGCGAAGCCATCGTTTCCCCCATGATCCCCCCCGGATTTCCCCTTCGCCCTCGTCTCCGCGCGTAAGCCACGGTACACAACGCTGTCGGGACTCTCTATGAAGGACGAGCCCGAAGGGAGGTGAAGGGGCACAGCGGAGAAAAGAGACAGATAGAGGGAGACAGAGGGCAGGAGAGAGGGGCGGCGAGGGTCGCAAGCGGGGGTGCGAGTCGAGGACTCGTATGCCCCTGGGGCTTACAGCTGTCGTGTACCCAACACCTCTTTTTTTCTTCTCTCTCTCGCTCTTCCTCTCTTTCTCCCTCTCTTTCTCTCTGCATTTCGACACGAGAACAGACCGACACACGCACGCACGGTGAAATTGCCCGCGCATGTAGCCCCGCGTATTTCTTGCGCAATGCCGGGAACGCTGTCGTGGCCGGTCAACGTTTCTCCGCTGTGTCGCTGGTTTCCGATAAACCTTTGGAAAACAAAAATTTCCGGTATTCTACCGGTGACATAATCGTGAACATCGTGATGATATAGAAATATGGAAATTTTGGAAAAAAGTCTGGTTATGAAGTCTCTTACAAAATTTCGACATTGAATCGCAATGTTACGGCCGATTTGATAACTGGGAATAACTTATGTCTTTGTATCTCGTAATACATACCTTGTATAACTCAAAACATTTGTTCGGTTACATCTTCATTACTTGTAAAATATTCAATCTTTATATCTCTTAATATTTACCCGGGCAACATGCTGTCTTTTAAAATCTTCCGTGGTTTACATGTGTATATTATTTTTAACACATGTGTATATTAAATACTTTGTACTTGACAAAAGAACGTCACGCAGAATACGAACTCGTTTACGGCGCGATTTCTTTCCAGAATAGGAAGGTTCCCGTCTCACTGAAGAAAGGTCAAATATCTGTCTGCAATTCGAACATGGTCAGGCCTCCCCATCAATTCAGTAGAATAGGGGGGCGAAGGGCGGTTTCACGATACGTAGTACTCCGTGGCAGGAATCAGGGCGAGCTCTATCCGTTCTCGGCCCCGGCGAGCGTCGACGAGGGGTGTCCCGGGGGCTAGGGGGAACAACTGGGGGATCGAGGGTTCGTAATAGAGGCTCGCTATAGCGTAGGATTATTGAGTGCGGGAGGGCGGCTCCCGCAGGCTGAAAAGTCCCGGGACTCGAATGCCCGTTTGCCACCACCGCAGGTTTATGATTCTGCGGAAAGAGATAGGGATAATGACGATTCAACGCCGAATTATTGGTATGAAAATTCGTCAGATCGGGAATTTATTTAGTGCCATCAAATATCTGTCGTCATGATTTCGTCAAATTCTGCCATCGAAGTCCGCTCCCATTAAAATGTTATTTGCGTTAAGTTTCATATGAGAAAGAGGAGAAGGAAACAGAGAATTAGCTTCTCTAAATTCAGTTGTAAAATATTATATAAAAGATGCAACAATATATGTATTATATATATTTTTTTAAAATAATTTTTAACGAAATGCTGCACCGATTGTGACTATATTAAATTTTGTACTTAGTAGAATTTGTTAGCGGCGGAGGAGTGGCGAAAGATGCCAGAAAAGATCTTCCCCTTTCGAGTGTTCGTGCCCTCGCTCTCTCCGACCGACTCCGCTATGAATCAAAATTAAACTCGCTTTATCGTAAATTTTCCTCGGCCGACTTACACTCGCAGTCACCTCGGGCTCCTCTCCGGGTCTAAGCAAGGCAATTAGTCACTCGCCTTGGCGATGATAAAACATAAAAATTACCATCGCCATTTCTCAAGTTTTTATCTGAACCCTTTGGAACCTACGACACAGAAGTCGTAAGTGTACAGAGTTTTAAACTTTCAAATGGATCAAAATTGTAGGGTAGATGCATTTATAACGTCCCATATGTATTTTTTTCATACTTAAAGACGTCACTATGCTAATGATTTTTGTAAGCGATTAAGTTTATTTTTTTCTTCTTTATCGAGAAATTCTATCAAAGGTTTTAATAGTTATCTCTTTAGCAGATAATCCTATAAAGTCTCTCGTAATAAATATACGCATGATCGTCGAGCAGAAATTTTGTCGGTCTAAAAATAAACGTATCAGCTAGCGGATATTATAAGAAAAATAATTATATAAGTATAGTGTAAAATGAAAAATATATAAAGCACATATACAAAATGCGAAGGAGAGAGATATTGATCACGGACGAATTCTATTCATTTCATTTTTTATGAGTTCCGACCCTATCGAAAACAGAAGGCCACAGATAATGCATATTTACCGAGTGTCAAATAGACAGCACCGGGACACTCACGAGCGCGTCCGTCAAAAGGGTTAACGATTTGATTTCCGCAACGTTGGCTCGGTGACGTCGCCTTAACCGCGAAACCGCGACCCGACGGCGTGCACCCCTAAAACCACCGTCGCCCTCGGAAGTTTCGCAGATCCCAGCGTAAACATCCCTCTTCTCACTTTCCCTCTCTCCCCCCTTCCCCCCCCATCGAATTAATGTCGGTGAAGGCAAGACCGTCGACTCACCGACGCGCTGCCGTTTCCCGCGTTCTCGTTAATTCGTAAAATCGTCGAACGGTTCTCTTCCATGCCGATGCATCGACTGGTGGTGCGAGTGTACGTTGAAGGTGGGAGAAGGGAAATGGGGAAACGGGAGAACGGGACGAAACGTGGGCGGTGGCGACGCAAATGCGCGAGGCGCTTAATTAAAATGTTTAACACAGCCGCGAGTACGCGACGTCGAAGCGCGAAACTTAATTAAATTGGTTATGACAATAAAAATAGAGGCGGGGCGCGTTACCGAGGGAAGAGGAAGAGGAGGTGAAAGAAGAGGACAATAAAACAGGCAGAGCGTTTTCTCTCTAGAACAGAAAGGGGATGAAAGATGGAGGGTGGGAGTGACGGAGAAAGAAGCTGAGGGGAAATAAGAGAAAAAAGGGAAAATGTGTGCAGCACCGAATCGCATGTGATAGGTATATGCGTAGAGACGGGATATTTTGGATTTAAGGAAATGTTTCTCTCTCTCATTTCGACCACGGATTAAAGGCGAAACTAAGAATGATTGTCACTGTTTCACTGTCAGTAAAAAAAAAAGTACCAAATTATGTAACATAGAAAATTACGAGACTTCTCGAAAGTGTGAACAATCTTGCTGCTCAGTTAAATTTAATTAAATTTTGCTTCGACAATAATTTAATTCGATTTATATAGGAAGATATTTTGAGAACTGAAAACTTGAGGTATATGACCGATCGTCCGTCTACATATACATAATCTTTACATAAGTTATCCGATTAAATACGTGCGTAATTCATATACGAAATAAAATGCGTAATAGAAGATACACGTGGCTCAGAACGAACTTAGGAGTAAGTATCGGGGTACGACAAGTAAGGAATTAATATCTGGGATAAGTGAAAGGAGAAGGGCGGAAGGGAACGGCCATGTATATGTCGCCAGTTTTCCATCGTTTCAACGGGCAAAGAATGAAGGATGAAAGATAAAGACGAAGACGGACCGTTGCGCGAAAGCAGGGGGAAAGAGAAGGGAGTGTTGGAGGCGCGGCAGAGGGTGGATGTACGGTACACGAGGGGACGGTCGCAGGATTTGCGAGACATCACTGCGAAAATACGCGCAATTGAACTTTTCAACCCCGATGGCCTCTCCTCTCCTCTCCTCTGTCCCGCTTCCGTCCCCTTTGTGAACCACCCGCGCTTCTCCCTGCCTGCCTGCCTGCCTCTTCCTCGTCCATCCTACGTCGGTCCCCATTTATTCCGTCGCCCTCGAATTCTCCGTCCGGCTTGTTGCCTCTGTCCCTTGTCCCGCTTCGATCCCTCTTTTTTTTCCGTCGCAGTGTACTTTTTCTGTCTCGCCTCTCTCGCCCCCTTGCTCGGGGCCCGCTCTATCTCTTTCATCCTCCGCCATCACCCCCGTCTGCCTCTCCAGCACGCTCGCTCTTTTGTCACGGCGCCCTTGTTCTCGCGCTGTCCCACTCTATTTGCCACCCCCCGTCGTTCCATCATCCCTCAAAGCCGTGGAGTCTAACCGGTGACACAGACATACACAGTCGCAGGTACACACGTACGCACACGTAGAGAGTCGGCGGTGCTGATGGCGGCGCTTCATGGTGTCAGTGTGGCGGTGCGACGGCGATGGCGGTGGTGGTAGTGGTTGTATGGCGCCCACCCGAGAGCCTCGTCTCCACCCTGTGAATCTCCTCTCTTTCCCACTCTTCTCTCTCTTTTTTTTCCCTCTTGCTACAACGCGCGGAATCCCGGGGTGGGATTTGCAGGACCCGGCAAATATGCGACCGATAAAGGCGACCCGCCCGCGGTTGAATCTCTCTCTTTTGCTCTCTCTCTCTTTCTTTCTCTCTCTTTCGCCTCCCTCCCATTCTCTATCTATCTATCTCTCTCCCTCCCCCCCCCTCTCTCTCTCTCTCTCTCTCTCTCTCTCTCTCTCTCTCTCTAGCGATTACCCGAAGCTCCCGTGACAACCGTATCCTTCCGGCGGCGGACTTGCCGGTTTTACCGTCGCGGTGGGATTCCCGTCCCATCCACCGGACGACGAGCTGGAAAATGCCCCGCCGATTTTTCGATCGGCTTATCCGCCGAATAAGTGATGTCATTAAAACGTTAATCGCGTCCTGCGACCCCCGGGCAGTTTTCGTGAAATTGGTATTCGTGAAACCTCGTTTGAAGGAACTTCGAACTGGGACGTGAAATTGCATTTAATGCCGGTAGTTTGGAAAGTTTCACACACACGATTCGTGTAAATCATATAAGACGTTTCGTGAAGATTTTTACGAGGAAAAGACTTGAAAACGGGTTTCTCATCGTTATCTCCACTCAAAAATTACATTCTATTAAATCTTTAAAATATTACTTAATGTACAGACGGTTATTGAGAAATCTTTTTCAAGAATGGTGTAGCATTATGGAACATGATGCACGGACTTACATACAGCAAGAGAGAATAATTTTTGCTGACCAGCGTCTTCCTCGGTATTCCGCGACGAGATCGAAGCTGATCCCACCTTCGATGTAACTTTCAGAATCCTTTATCTGACATCTGTGTCAAGGGGAAATTCCCTTGATCCTCGCCGAGATACCTACCATTCTCGACTTTCCACTTCTCTTTGCCTCTTGCCGTAATCCTTCCGTATTGTCTGCGTAAGCACATTTCTCTATCTCTCACAGGACACATAGATCCCGAAAAATACCGTAAAGAAACTAAAACGCAGTCATTATCGTGGGCCTTTCGATACTTCGATCGACTTAAGCTCGTAAGATTTGTACCTGTCGACGAAGATTGATCATAATCAGTACGTCCTGTACGTTTTAGAACATACAAAAATACAAAAAATACAAAACTAAAATAATATAAACAAGCACGGAATAGGAGAAATTTTGTTGAATTATACATATACTTACGTAAGAAAATTTTTATTAAATTATTTTATTTAATTTTTTGAATTTAAACGATTATGTATTTATAAATACCTATCATGTTTTCCATATCAAAATATCTGTGCACAGTAATAATTATCTGTTTGAATAATTGTGCTTATGTCAAAATATATCGGTAAATACATCGCAGAAATTATTCTCTCTCTGAATCGATTATGCAATGTTAAATCGATCGCTCTCCAGATACAATGCTCTTGATAACGAGAGCACACGTCCTTTAGCGCGCGGCCACGTGTCTTAATTGAAATTAATCATCCGCCGGTCCATGCAGTCGTAAATCATAACGAGTCGACGTCCGCGCAGTCGTGGCGACGTGACATTTCAATAAGTCATTCATCGGTACGGACGGTTAATCCTCGCGACCGACGCGACCGGCCGACCGGTCCCGAACATATTCCGAGGTTGTGGAATCAAGGCCCGCGAGAGAGATCCCACGCGATCTCCTCGTGATGTCACGGGCCGACAGTGATTGATCGTCCGCGAGCAACGTCTCGTCCGAAGTAGAGATACCTTCCTCGGACTGCCGTCGTCTCCGGTGCTTGTACGGCGAGGAAAACCGACGAATCACCATCGCGATACCGGCCGGCCGACTGAATGGCAGTCGTTGATTCAAGAGATTCCGCCTGTGTACCTTAATAGATACTTGATTACGCGCACAACATGAGATAATGCGCGATATTAATCAAATTGTCAGCTGCCGGCCCGGTTACTCGAGATTTTCGACGAGAGCACGAAAGCTTTCGATGAATTTACGGTTTGTACTTAATATTGAAATTTGATTTAATTGCGAGCGTGTTATAATTTAATTAGAGATCTCATTATATTGCGCTGTGAAAAAAGATAGAGATTGAAGTATCCTGTTAATTTTTCCGATTGTTCTCAACGAAACGAATTAACGTGAAATATGGCAAATAAAACTCTATGATTGCATAGTTCGGTGCTTGGCAATAATTTAAGTATTTATCACGAATTGTGAAGTACTACCTTCTGCTCTGTTTTCGCACGTATTATGTAATATGCATTCTGAATTCAATTTTTAAGAATATTATGCTTTCTTTATATGTGACATGTTTTGAAAACACAGCTCCTCTGTTTTGTGCATTATAAGATTATTTCATATTGAATTAGCATTTAACCGGTTATCCCATTTTTCACAATAATCAACCTTTGAAATAATTTCCTCGATTTGCGACGGGCGATCTGTCGTAATTCCTGTAATTCACTTAACTTGACTCTCGTGAATAATTCAAGTGTCATATCACACACGTTTCGTTATTTATAATTTAACGATCGTTGTGTATCACGTGCGCGCGCGCCAACGGAGAATTTCACAGGCAATAAATAAAACTAAAGGACGTAGTGTCCGGCGCGACGCACCGGGCGATCCGATTGACCGGTGAAAAGCGGCGCTTTTTGCGTGTCGCGGAACGATCGGATGCGCATACGTCGAAACCAATCGCATTTGCCGCTCCCAGGGGACCTCGGGGTGGCCGTGCCGTGCCGAGCCACGCCGCGCCACGTCGGAGGTAAATATTATTCGAATTCGGTGTGTACGGCGCTATTAGACCGGCGCTTGCCGACGCGTTAATCTCCCAGGGGCTAACGAAACACGGGTCGGCGTTATTAGTGCCGAATTTAGAATTAAGCGCGGCCGCGCCACGCCGCGCCCCGCCCGTTTCTCTTCTCTCGCGCGCGTCCGTCCCTTTGTTTTCGCAAAAGGGACGGCGCGGGGACTGGAACAATGCCGGTAATTCTTTCGCCGCTCTTCGCCGTCGACTTAGCGGCTGCGACCCTCCACCCTCCACCCCAATTCTACTTTTTCATTCATCGCCTCGCCCCGGTAACCGTCATTTTGTACAATAATCCGAAAGCTGTGGATGATGATGTCCCTGATTTTTTTTGCGTACGTGTCGAATTTTCCTTCGATTGTAAAAGCCACAAAACGAATGAGAGGAATAGCAATTATTTTAACATTGCGGGATGTCGGTAGTATTAACATTGAGAATTTAAAGGTTCCTGCGAATTAATCAAGGATATAAACGAGTGATGAAATTTCGAAATTCGTGTGTTTTGCCATATTTCTCCTTTAATTGAGTTATTTGTCGCAGAAAGTTCCTGACTATATAAATATACATGTCCGATTATTTGAAAACCAATCTCTATGTGCCAAATTAATATTTCTCAATTTCGCGGGCGCGATTACGTCGAGATATTTCTTGGATGGAAATTCTGCTGCGACATTTCGGAGAGTTGCGGAAGATCGCGTCTCCCGGGAGATCGGCCGGATCGCCGAAATATTCGGCAGATCTCGAGGATAATCCCGGATGCCCCGAAACTTACCTCGGCGACTCATCCCAGGGATATCGCGCGACCGATATTCAGCCGGAATCTCGCTCGCTCGCTCGCGCTTAAGTGCCGCTTAATTCGCGGCCCTAATTGCGAACCGTAAACCCGGGACGTCTCTCCCGTGAGAGATGGAGCGTGGCTTTCGCGAAACTGCGGCTGGTTGCTGGATTGTCCAAGCGTCTCGCATAAGATTATATGATACGAACTTCTTCTCTTTAGAAACTCCTTTCTTCAGAATTTGATTTATACAAATTAGTAAATGTATATTTTATGATTAATGAGCGTTAAATAATGTGATTTTATTGAACTCGCGGTGAACCCTTAAACAATCGTTCTGTTTTGATTTGTCATTTCAAACGTGTCTTATTTTAAATACCAGTATTGTCGCAATTATATAGATTTAAATCGACGGTTTAGAGATAAAATTTTTCGTTTCTTTGAGATCGCTGAACCACCATTCGTTTTTGGGAAAGGCTTTTAGCAGCAATGGGGCATGATTCTATAACGTCACGTACGGAAGTGGCGTTGCTAGGAGAGAACGACGAAAGAGGTCGAATCTGGGAGCCCTTTCTCACGCGGCGAGAACGATCATCCCTCGACGGAATAAAATCAAACCAGAATCACGCCGCGCCGCGCGCTCACCCTTCCGATCTCGGAAGATTCAACCCCTACACATCCCGTACCATCATGTCCAGCATCGCCCGTCCAACTCCCCTTCCTCCCTTTTCCTCCTCACGGTCGCGAGGAATGGGCCGAAGCTTGACCGTTGTCCAGTTCTCAGCATCCCTCTCCCGTCCCGTGAGAATGCGCCGAGATCGAGAACTGGTCCAGAGGACGCGAATCAGATTCACGAAATGGAGAGGGGAGAAGAGAAAAAAATGTATGAATTAGAGTCGCGCGTACCGGAACGAGCGCGGAAATATTCTTCCATGGATTCAGTCCGTGAATCGCGTTCTAATCGTGCGTAGATCGTTAGATTGGATCCTTTGAATTGGATCCTCGACATTTCCGAGACGTTTAAAGTTTGCAGTGCGTCGCCGCAGTGATACTTTAAGGATGTTTCGGTGTTGTGTAATTCTCGTGACAGACACTCTGCGCAAATCAATTGAGTTCATATCATAACTCATAAGTTATGTATTCGACGAACAGATATCATTTATTTTATATAATGAGAATCAGCACGGAATAAATATATCGGTTTATATGGTTCATTCAGTACCGCTCTTATCGCTTTTTGCGAGGCGTCTGCTGGGTCACGTATCTAAAAATACGCGCCTAAAAACGATAATATCGGTCCTATTCCTATCAAACGATATTTATATCGGTCATTATATTATTATCCGACGTCTTCCAATTTGTCGAGACGATCTTATTGATACACTCTATCCTTGGATCCACTATGACATAATAACCAATACGAATACTCGCCAATTGCAGTAATAATATTAAATAGCCTGGGAAACAGCGATATACGCAGAATATTTTTTGCCGCGAATTTCTGTATTCTAAAAAACGAAATTTTCGTTACAGTCATATTTGCTGTTCGTTGTTTCAAGTATCACATTATATATTCGTTGAATGTATTATCCTTATATTTTTAAATAGTTTCATTGAACATTCCAAACGTTTGACACTTACATGATATCTTAAACGAGTAGCTTTATAATACGGGATTTATGCTTCCAACCGTTTATTTAACTCTTATTTTTGTACTTTCTTTAACTTGTTTAGTAAATTCTAATTATCCGCCTTTTTCCAGTCTCTCACTGTTCTTATTTAGCCATTTCACTATTAATATTGCAGTAATTTGCTCAAAAACTGCACGATGCACTAAATGTTCCATTTAGTCACAGATTATTTTTAACGTATACGATGTTTGAACTAATACGTGTTTTAATAGATTTTTTTCTAAGGCTACTAAAATAAGATATCCTCTCCGAGTAATCTATTTTAATATAATTGCATTAAAGAGGAAATAACCATTAAAACTGCATCACTTCGCGATTCTTCGCTTTTCGCTCGCTTTTAATTATCTCCCTCCTTTACATTCTCTTCTCTTTCTTTTTTTTCTTTGTTTTTCTTTTATATATTTACTTAGTGTCATAACATATATTTTCGTTTTTATTTGTAAACTTAATTGTATATAAATATATATCTTCTGCTTTGAGACTATTCACCACAAGCTACAATAATAAATTTCTTAATTCATTCACTCACTCATTCATTCATTCACTTAGTCATATACATTCATTCATTCATTTTTTTACTGAAGAAACGTTACTCGCTCAGTATAAAAAGTTCACAGAACGTGTCTACTTGCTGAAAGCAGATAAAGTTTCGCATTTATTCTTTATCTTCTAACAACACCACCAATTAAAGCTGTGATTCTTGATGATTCTTAACAGTTTGTTAATTGGTCTTTTTAAAGTGTCCCTTCTTACGGAATTAACTGTTTGACGTTCGCGAAACTCGCGCGATAAAATCTCACCGCTATCGATTGCTCAAGAGGCTTCAAAAGGACCGATCGCGTTTATTCACGTGCGCGTAAGGGGAACGTCCGATGATATTCAAATCATCGT